>NW_024573142.1:0-6324 GCF_018153835.1 Drosophila eugracilis | reverse complement strand
GTGTATCGGGACAGCGCAAGTTTATTACCGCATCCTGCCACGCCCACTCTAACGCCACAAATCGCCAAAAAACTAAAATTGCTGAAATCTCGGAACTATTGCAGATGGAAAGTTGAAATTCCAAAATATATTATCTTTAGATGACAGCGCATCTTATAGTACTACTATCAGGCCACCCACCCACATACGCCCACAAGGCTCAAAAGACGGTTTTCAGTTTTCTAGAAAAGCTGATATCTCGGTAACTATAAGAGATAGAAAGGTTCGGATCAAGCATGTATGTTTCTATGATGCTCCCAATGCGAATTGTTTTTTCCGATCACGCCACGCCCACTCTAACGCCTACAAAACCCGAAAACCAAAAATGCAAAAATCTCGAAAACTATAAAAGCTACACAATTTTGCTGAAAACACGTATTTAGGAGATGCCTCTGCAACTTGCTACGAAGTTGCATCCGGCCACGCCCACTCTAACGCCCACAAACCGCGGAAAACTGTGGAGTCTATAAACATTATGAATGCCTTTGTTTGACCTTGTGTAACTTTTTTTGTTAATATCTATCGAGTTACAAAGATTTTTCAAATCGGAAACATTATTTCGCTATTTATGAAGAAATTAAGGTTATAAGGCTCCACATGGGCAGGGACGTCACTATAAGCATACTCAACATTACTTCCTCTGACAATATGTGGCGCCTTGTGAATTTCCCCTAGCAAAATTAATATTTTAAATTGTGTAAAAACAGTAACGGGTATCTTATAGTCGCGGTACTCGACTATAGCGTTTCCTCTGTTTTTTATGTTTTGATTTAAAACATTTGTTTACTTAAGGTTTTTTACACGTGTTTATTTTTGATGAAATATTTTGTCACTTTTTGATTTTTATATTGTCCGAGCAGTGAATTTATGCTACGATCACTATTTTGTAATTTGAGAAACGAAGCGATTATTTCAATAATATTTTCCACCTTAGTTTTTTTGATCAACACAAACTTTTTATTTTTTGCCGGTTGTTTAGAGTTTGGTGTGGATTATTACATTTAATTTCCACCTTATTTTTATCAACACAGGCTTTATTTATTCGTCGGTTGTATCGGGTTTTTGGCTGCGCCTTTTTCACTTTAAAACTTTTCACCTTAAAACTTTTGTTTATTTTTAAAGCTTTTTTAGAATTTTTTTAAATCGGATGACCATGTTGGACGCCAATTAAGTTTCTCACTAGTGATTTAATTAAAAAATGTGTATTTTTATTATTTCTTAATCACTTACTTTACAATTTTTCAATAGGTCGAACTTAATTCATTTACTGCTCGTTTACTTTAATTTGATAATGGTACTCCTCGATTCGGATCTAAAAGTGACTCTCGATCTCTAGTTCAATGATTAATAATCAAACCTCGCTTGGAGAATTTATCACCAAAAAAGTTGATAAAAGGGAATGGCTCAAGAGAGTCGGAAAAATAGGATGTATTTAATATTAATTAAATTTAAAGTCCAATCTTGGCCGGAAATTGCTTTATGATAGCGGAGTTTAGGATCAGCTTTGGGGATCTTTTGATTACGTTAGCGGACTCGGGGCTGGCTTTGGGGATCTTTTTGATTACGTTAGCGGACTCGGAGCTCGTTTTAAATCTTTTTGTTTACGTTAGCGGACTGATGTTTACAGCATCCGTTTGATATGGGCTGCGTGAAAATTGATCTGGGTGGAAATGATTTCCGAGGCCTGGTTGGACAGCCAGCTTCACCTCACGGATTTATCTCGGCCCTGTCCCCCTATTTGAACACTGGCTCTTTGGCCCAAAGCTGCTTATAAATTGCGAAGAGCACCTAAATAATGTGTCATATAACTTGCATGTCCATGGCGAAGCTTCCATACATTTTCTGCCTACTTTTCAGGATAAATAAATGAAAAATTAAGTTGAAATAAAAATCTGTTTGAAAAAAGTTGATTTGTTTAGAATTCTCAACCTCGCCGCCTTCAGTAGCCGAGTTGTGTTTTTTGGTGCTGTTTTTTTTTTCCTTTGGGGTGAACTACGTACAGGGTGCCGACGCGCATACCCGGCTGCGTAACACACAATTAAAAAATCAAATTAATTTTGAAAATAGTTAGGAATTCAAAATCTACGTACGAGCCACATTTATATAAATACTACACATATAGATCGCCATCAATTCTTTTCCGAATCAGTGCTTTTTCCGGTAATTGTTCATTTTCCGTGCCTCTAGCGCAGCTTCTACCCGCATCAGGCAACATCCGCTTCATAATCTCGACAAACCTCGCTACTGGGTTGGTTTTGTCTCTGAAGTTTTTTTCATATTTCGATTTGTGCCGCACACGACCTTCCTTTCGACATCGGTGCCGGGTGGCTCATCAGTTCTTTGTGATCGCAATCCATCCGCGATCTCACCGTTCTCATCATCACATCAGTAAACTTTGCACCGCTTCGAACGAGGCCCCTATTGCGTTCGGTCAGTCGCCAAGCGCTGACCCACCTATTTTTGAAATGCCTGGCTCGGAGACGACAAAACTAAGCGTCCGATCCCAGCCATCGGCTTGACAGATCTCAATCCGCACCTCCGCGGACGCTCTTTTTGAAGCCTAAGGCGATTCAGGGGCCATTCCTTAAGCGGGCAAAGAGTGACGAAAACGTCAATACAACTCGATCCTTCGCTAGAGGCAGACGCCCTTGCCTCCGTTGTAAAATGGGTTTCGTGCGGCAGGTGCGGTCGAAGTGGCGCTGAAAAAAGTTTATCGCCACAACAGATCGAATTAGCTAATATGGGCTAACATAAATACCTCGGGCGCTCGAGAAACGGAAATAGTCTCCCCAATACATGTGCGAAGTCCATCGAGACCAAATTCGGGTACTCTGGGAGGAGGTGGAGATGCTAGAGAGTTGCTCCGATTTTGTTAGCCGTGTCCGACGACAATTCGGCCACCTCAACAGTGCTGAAATCGAAGTGCACCTACTGTTACTCCGTATATTCGAGGTGTATTGCCCAGCTTCGGGAGAAAATCTTCCGCCTCCCCAATCCACTCTGGCTTCCGTCAATGTCCACACGCCCGCGTCTACAGGCTGCCGGGTTACCTCCAGTGGATATTGAGGCCTTTACGGGTGATTATCTTCGGTGGCCCACCTTCAGAGACCGTTTACGACCATTTACATCCAAACACGCGGCTCTCGGCCCCCGGTAGAGAAGTTGTTCCACTTGCTGTCCAAAACAAGTGGTGACGCACACGCCATTGTTGCTAAGGCTCCGCTTACCCATGAGGGGTTTGTCGCAGCGTGGCAAAGCTCGACAGAGATGTGGCGGCTATTGGTCAATAGCCAGTTGAAGATCCTTTTTCAACCTCCAGTCTATTTCAAGAGTCCGGGGTCGCGCTGAGGGAGCTGCAAAGCTACCATTTAGAGTTGTCTGACAGTCTTAGAAAAGTCCGCCATCAAAGTTGAGGCTTGGGACTGTCTCCCGGTATTTATGATTTCCTCAAAGCTCGGGAAAGTCACCACATCTCTATGTGGGGAGCAATCCGTACATAATAAGGCCGAAATTCCAACATGGAAGAAATTAGATAACTTCCTTACAGAACCATCGACGACGTGCAGCCTAGTGGCCAGGAACGAGCACTGATAGACTCAGGGTCCGAAGCCATAACTGAACGACTGTTCAACCTTGTCAAGCTTTTTCTTCAAGACGATTCAAGCCTGCGCGTCCGGTCTTAATCAGACCATTCCTGCGCAGTTCACCCCGTGTATCTCGATCTGGTCGCCGCTCCAGACCCCCTGCCACCAGAGATTGCGGCTTACGTTCTTCCGCAGCTGGCAGGAAATCTGCCATCATATCCGATTCCGCGGATCGTCTCAAGGGGAGCCGCTCATCTCTGGCGGACCCTGCACCCCCTTTTAGAAAGCTCCCGGTGTCGTTGTGTTAATAGGAGCTGACATTCTTCCGTCCATTCTCCTCGCCGGTAATGTTATTCATGCCTAACATCTGCGGGTCGCTTCTGGGTCTGAAACTATTTTTGATGGGTGCTGACAGGCCCATTATTTTCAGCCAACCTCGCAGCGTGTCTGTTTTTTCCAATACTGAGTTGCCCAGGCAACCCGGTGACTTGCTGGATCAGCCTCGCCTCACCCTTTGGGAGGTGGGAAGATGCATTCCACACAGATCAATTCGGAATCGGATTCATTTTGCGAGTACAATTTTGTCCAGACACCTTATAGTTATATTGAGTGTGGGTACGTTGTGATGCTCCCCTTACGCGACCCTGAGCAGAAGGTTCCGAGTCGTGAGCCTAGCGGTCTCCTTTTTTGTTTCAAGCTTAGTTCGTGCGTAGTGAGCAAGCGCCTGAAGAGGGAGTCGCCCCTTAAGGCTACATGACTGGTAATCCAGGAATACATCGACTTAGGGCCACATGACCGAGGTTCTCTCCCACGAGCAGTTCTGGCTACCTACATCTTTCACATCATGCCGTCTTCAAGCCCGGAAAGCACGACCACCGTTGGGTGGGTAGTCTTCAATGCTTTCTTGAGCCCTTCCGCAAACGGGACCAGTCTGAACGACATTCTTTTTACGCGGGCCCGGCCTTGTCCGGGACTTCGACGATTCAAACTTCAAAAAGTGGCGGTACTTCTTTTAGTTTTGTCTTCAACGCCAACATCGAGAAGATGTATCGGCAAATTTGGGGTAGACCCCAAGCATACTTCGCTCCAACGTATTTTGTTTCGGGATCCTGATGGGAGATCCGCGACTACGAATTAAAAAAGGTGCAATTGTGGCCCCGTTCCCGGCGATCCAGGTCCTGCAACAACTCGTTGACGACGAAGAGTTCATAGGACTCTGCCGGCAAGCCAAATGATCCGGCATTTGCGTACGTTGATGACGCAGTTCGCGGGCCAGACTCCAAAACCGAAGCCCAAGTTGTGATTCGGGAGCTAAAGGGCGCCCTAGAGTCGGCAGGGTTTCCACTTAGGAAATGGACGGGGAATAGCAAGGCGATCCTGGCCGACAAGCTGGAGCGACCACCTCCTTTCGTGCTGATTTCCTCGACATCGATGCAGAGAGCACGCACAAGACACTGGCGTACGGTGGAAAGCCGTGACGAGTGATGAGTTTTTTTTGTTCCGCCAGAGTTGACTTCCGCCTGTCCTTCACGAAGCGCCAAGTCCTTTCCCAAATTGCCAAATTGTTCGATCCAGCAGGCTGGCCTTGCTCCTTCTTTCATTGTCCGGGCGAAAAAGTGAACCTTGCTGGACGCGGTAAGATTCGAGTGGCCCCAATTAAACGGTGTCGTGCTCCCTCGGCTAGAGCTGTGGTGCCTTGTTGTTGTCCGAGATGGCCACCCACTGTTCTGCCAAAGATGCCCCATACTGTTGACGGGACTCACCATTGTCCTCGCGTGGCTGCAGAAACCAGCGTGTCAGTGGACAACGTTCGTGGCCAAATCGGGAAGCCAAGATCGCCCAGTTCACCGACGCAGAAATGGGCACATGTCCGCCTGAGTA
Source organism: Drosophila eugracilis (assembly GCF_018153835.1). NCBI lineage: Eukaryota > Metazoa > Arthropoda > Insecta > Diptera > Drosophilidae > Drosophila > Drosophila eugracilis. The sequence continues at coordinate 820 of NW_024573142.1, read as the reverse complement.
AGAACCCTGTGACCTCGCCAGCCGGGGCGTAGTTGCTCAAGACCTTGCGGATAACCAGTTGTGGTGGCATGGTCCTGGCTGGCTGTAACGGCTCGCAGCGAGCGTGGCAGGTTTCAAGGCAACGATGCCCCCCTGTGACTGAACTCGAGAAGCGAGCAGTCAAGGTCCATGTCGCGAAGGTTCCCCCCGGAAGATCTCCTTAAACGTTTTTCCACACTCGGGACAAGGCACTGGTGAGTTCCAAGGTTTGGCGCTTATCGCTTCATCTAGCGCGCGCGGAAGATACGATCTCTGCTCGAAGAGCACCTGACAGCTAATGAGATTGGCGTCGGCTGAACGTCTTCTAGTTTCCGTCACTCAGCGCAGACACTTCTTGCCTCTGAAATGGGCTGCGGGGGAAAAGCGTCCAGTATCAGCATCCAGTCCGAGGGAAATCTGGAACCCCTCTCCATGGATTCGCAAGGCCTTATGCCTGCGGCCGGGTTTGTCTCGAACTTCCAATACACGAACGGCATCCGATAATCCTTCCATACGACTGCCATCTATCTCGACTCCTTGTTCAATTTACGTATCGCATCACGTGCTGCACGGTGGCAATCAGCTGATGATCCGCCTGATTCGCCACCTTGGATTCCAAGGGCGAGGAAGTTGGTCAAGTCCGTCGTCTATGCTTGTAAAGTATGTGTCATCCACGTTACACAGTTGCAGACGCAACTCATGGGAGAGTCGCCGAAACGGACGTCCCTTCTCGACTATGCCGTCCTTTCGAGATGTTAAACTATACGGGGCGACCCCAAGCCATCACAAAGGGGTATGTGTT
>NW_024573141.1:0-1944 GCF_018153835.1 Drosophila eugracilis | reverse complement strand
ATCAATATCGAAAAGGATTTAGCCATGTCCGTCTGTCCGTATGAACTATAAGAGATGCAAAGTTCAGATTAAGCATGAAGATTCTTGAGCCACGCCAACTCTAACGCCCATCTTTAGATGCCAGCGCATCTTATAGTGGTACTATTATCAGGCCACACCCACCTATACGCCCACCAAGCTCGCATTTTCTAGAAAATCTGATATCTCGGTAACTAAACGTGATAGAAAGTTGCGATTAAGCAGGTTTTTATGATAGTCCCAAAGCGAATTGTTTTTTCCGATCCAGCCACGCCCACTCTAACGCCTACAAAACCCGGAAATCGAAAAATGCAAAAAACTCGGAACCTATAAGAGCTAGAAAAGTTGGCTTAAGAACACGTTTTTTAGAGATGTCACTGCAGCTTGTGACGAGTTCTCATTCGGCCACGCTCACTCTAACGCCCACAAGCGGAAAACTGTGGCATCTATAATATTATTATGAATGCCTTCGTTTGACCTTGTATAACTTATTTCTGTTAATATCTATCGATTTACCAAAGATTTATTAAAGTGGAACATTATTATAAAAAAAATTTAGGTTATAAGGCCTTAAATGGCTTGTGACGTCAGTATCAGTTACTCAACATGCTTCTGACAATAGGTGGCGCCTTGTGAATTTCCACTAGCAAAATAAATATTTTAAAATTGTGTAAAACAGTAACGGGTATCTTATAGTCGCGACACTCGACTATAGCGTCTCCTCTTGTTTTTTATCTGCTTGTGGGCTTAAAGTTCTTTTTATTTGCACATATTTATCGATTCCTGTTTGTATTAATTATCCGGTAACATTTTTTGTATTTCTGGGTTGGGTAGGGGTTAGCTTGTCAGTAAAAGCTTAAGAAACAGAAACTGTAGTTGTTGTCGTCGTTAGTGTCGAAGTCACCGAGCCCATTTTGCTGGTCGTTGTTGTTAAAAGCATATCGTTGGTTATGATAAAGGGTTCTGGGGAGGGGCATTGGGTACTCCCTGTCTGTTTTTGTGATGTGCCGCTTGGATATAATAAGCCTGTAGAAAGCGAGCGTGCTCTATCCGTATTCGCTTGCAGTGGTGCAGTTGTTGTTAACTCTTCCGCTATTATGAAGAAGTAAGCGTTATTTCTGATTGACGAGAGCCGACGTTCGTCTTGTTGTTGCTGCCGAGTCTTGCTCATTATGGCTATTCGTTACAGAGCTTACGCTCCTACACGTTGTCTTTAATTGTAACAATCAGTATTATAACTTATCTTAATAATTGGAACACTTAGTATTTGATTATTTTTAAAGGTAACCTGAGCACAAGTACCTATACGTACACTCTGAGTGTGTTTAATCTATACTGTTGGACGTTGGATTTTCAGGATGGAGTCAAAAAGGGCTATTAATCCGCTTTTCATCTGCTCGCGGTTCCATCTTCCTCCCACTTCTCTAGAAATCCTAAGTGCTGGCGCGACTCCGGCTGGTGACGCTTCCGGTGCACCTCCAGGTTGCTTTTCGATGTCGATTCTCGAGGAAATCTTAATGCACCATTTCCCCGCAGATGTTTAATTTTCACTTAATTTTTCAGTTTTCTTGGTTTTTAAGAGCTCTAAGATCTAAAGCTATAATCACACATCGATAGTCAATTTTCCATTAAATACAGTAAATAATAAATAATAATAATAAAAAAGAAGATATACGAATAAGAAATATAGTTAGTACGTAAAATCTGGAGAGAGAATTAAAACTGCACAAAGTTATACATGCTTCTTTATGAAGATATTACATAAGCTTAAAAAATACCTTCTATTGTGATATTTAGTGTTTAACCCAACCCTTAGATTGTGCATGTGCCTATAAATTAAAGCTATTGTTGTATTTTTAATAAATTAAAACCAACTGTTTTTGCTATAATCGTTTTTGTATAAGCTTTTAATTCTGAAATTAAGTT
>NW_024573140.1:0-1149 GCF_018153835.1 Drosophila eugracilis | reverse complement strand
ATCTGGGAGGTGGCATATCTCCGGATTCCTTGTTAAATTTCTAACAAAACGGCATTCACAGCTAAAATTGCGAATTTTGATCCATTTCTCGCAAAAATGGACGATTTTCCCGTTATTATATATGTGATATTTGGTTTAACCATTTTTCCTAATTTAACTGGCAGTATTACGGCTATAACTAAGCCAATAGTTACTCGAATCTGGAATGGCCTACCTCGTTCGATTCCTTGTTAAATTTCTAACAAAACTGCATTCACAGCTAAAATTCCGAATTTTGATCCAATTCTCGCGAAAATGGATGATATTACCGTTATCAAATATGCCAACTTAAATTTTCCCATTTTTCCTAATTTAAGTTGCAGTATTATTGCTATAACTAAGCCAATAGTTACTCGAATCTGGAATGGCCTATCTCGTTCGATTCCTTGTTAAATTTCTAACAAAACTGCATTCACAGCTAAAATTGCGAATTTTGATCCATTTCTCGCAAAAATGGATGATATTACCCGTTATCAAATATGCCAACTTAAATTTTCCCATTTTTTCTAATTTAAGTTGCAGTATTATTGCTATAACTAAGCCAATAGTTACTCGAATCTGGAATGGCATATCTCGTTCGATTCCTTGTTAAATTTCTAACAAATCTGCATTCACAGCTAAAATTGCGAATTTTGATCCATTTCTCGCGAAAATGGACAATATTACCCGTTATCAAATATGCCAACTTAAATTTTCCCATTTTTTCCTAATTTAAGTTGCAGTATTATTGCTATAACTAAGCCAATAGTTACTCGAATCTGGAATGGCATATCTCGTTCGATTCCTTGTTAAATTTCTAACAAAACTGCATTCACAGCTAAAATTGCGAATTTTGATCCATTTCTCGCAAAAATGGAGGATTTTCCCGTTATTATATATGTGATATTTGGTTTAACCATTTTTTCTAATTTAAGTTGCAGTATTATTGCTATAACTAAGCCAATAGTTACTCGAATCTGGAATGGCATATCTCGTTCGATTCCTTGTTAAATTTCTAACAAAACGGCATTCACAGCTAAAATTGCGAATTTTGATCCATTTCTCGCAAAAATGGACGATTTTCCCGTTATTATATATGTGATATTTGGTTTAACCATTTTCCTAATTTAA
>NW_024573139.1:0-1969 GCF_018153835.1 Drosophila eugracilis | reverse complement strand
ATAGCAATAATACTGCAACTTAAATTAGAAAATGGGAAAATTTAGGTTGGCATATTTGATAACGGGTAATATTGTCCATTTTCGCGAGAAATGGATCAAAATTCGCAATTTTAGCTGTGAATGCAGTTTTGTTAGAAATTTAACAAGGAATCGAACGAGATATGCCATTCAAGATTCGAATAACTATTGGCTTAGTTATAGCAATAATACTGCAACTTAAATTAGAAAAAATGGGAAAATTTAGGTTGGCATATTTGATAACGGTTATATTGTCCATTTTCGCGAGAAATGGATCAAAATTCGCAATTTTAGCTGTGAATGCAGTTTTGTTAGAAATTTAACAAGGAATCGAACGAGATATGCCATTCCAGATTCGAGTAACTATTGGCTTAGTTATAGCAATAATACTGCAACTTAAATTAGAAAAATGGGAAAATTTAAGTTGGCATATTTGATAACGGTAATATTGTCCATTTTCGCGAGAAATGGATCAAAATTCGCAATTTTAGCTGTGAATGCAGTTTTGTTAGAAATTTAACAAGGAATCGAACGAGATATGCCATTCAAGATTCGAATAACTATTGGCTTAGTTATAGCAATAATACTGCAACTTAAATTAGAAAAAATGGGAAAATTTAGGTTGGCATATTTGATAACGGTAATATTGTCCATTTTCGCGAGAAATGAATCAAAACTCGCAATTTTAGCTGTGAATGCAGATTTTGTAACGAGATATGCCATTCCAGATAGTTATAGCAATAATACTGTAACTTAAATTAGAAAAAATGGGAACATTTAGGTTGGCATATATCATAACGGTTATATTGTCCATTTTCGCGAGAAATGGAACAAAATTCGCAATTTTAGCTGTGAATGCAGTTTTGTTAGAAATTTAACAAGGAATCGAACGAGATATGCCATTCCAGATTCGAGTAACTATTGGCTTAGTTATAGCAATAATACTGCAACTTAAATTAGAAAAAATGGGAAAATTTAAGTTGGCATATTTGATAACGGTAATATTGTCCATTTTCGCGAGAAATGGATCAAAATTCGCAATTTTAGCTGTGAATGCAGTTTTGTTAGAAATTTAACAAGGAATCGAACGAGATATGCCATTCCAGATTCGAGTAACTATTGGCTTAGTTATAGCAATAATACTGCAACTTAAATTAGAAAAAATGGGAAAATTTAAGTTGGCATATTTGATAACGGGTAATATTGTCCATTTTCGCGAGAAATGGATCAAAATTCGTAATTTTAGCTGTGAATGCAGTTTTGTTAGAAATTTAACAAGGAATCGAACGAGATATGCCATTCAAGATTCGAGATAACTATTGGCTTAGTTATAGAATAATACTGCAACTTAAATTAGAAAAATGGGAAAAAAATTATTTGATAACGGGTTATATTGTCCATTTTCGTGAGAAATGGATCAAAATTCGCAATTTTAGCTGTGAATGCAGTTTTGTTAGAAATTTAACAAGGAATCGAACGAGATATGCCATTCAGATTCGAGTAACTATTGGCTTAGTTATAGCTAATAATACTGCAACTTAAGTTGAAAAAATGGGAAAATTTAAGTTGGCATATTTGATAACGGTTAATATCATCCATTTCGCGAGAATTGGATCAAAATTCGGAATTTTAGCTGTGAATACAGTTTTGTTAGAAATTTAACAAGGAATCGAACGAGGTAGGCCATTCCAGATTCGAGTAACTATTGGCTTAGTTATAGCCGTAATACCTTGCCAGTTAAGATTAGGAAAAATGGTTAAATTAAATATCACATATTTTAATAACAGGAAAATCGTCCATTTTCGCGAGAAATGGAATTAAAATTCATAATTTAAGCTGTGAATGCAGTTTTGTTAAAAATTTCAACAAGAAGTCGAACTGAGATATGCCACTCCAGATTCAGTAACTATTACAGCTTAGTGCCTGTAATAATACTGCAACTTAAATTAGA
>NW_024573138.1:0-5137 GCF_018153835.1 Drosophila eugracilis | reverse complement strand
TCGGATCTATCCCGTGTTCCGAGCCATTACGATAGACGGCAGCGCCTCCGGTCGGTTGGAAGGAGGTGGGTACGTTGCACGTCAAGCAACGGGAGTCGCGCGAAAAAAAAAAACCAACACGCATAATCCGAACTTTCTATCACTTATAGTTAATAAGAAATCAGCTTTTCTAGAAAATGCAAAAACCATCTTTTGAGATTGGTGGGCCCATGGGTGGGTGTGGTCGGATAATAGTACCGCCATAAAGATGCGCTGGTATCCAAATATAACGTTCTGATTTCAACTTTCTAATTCTATTAGTTCCTGAGATTTCAGCGATTTTAGTTTTTCGTGGATATTAGGGTGGGCGTGGCGTGATCAGAAAAATTAATTCGCATAAGGGGCATCATAAAAACCTACATACTTAATGCGAACTTTCTATCACTTATAGTTACCGAGAAATCAACTTTTTAGAAAATGCAAAAACCCATCTTTTGAGATTGGTGGGCGCATGGGTGGGTGGATCGGATAATAGTACCACTATAAGATGCGCTGGCGGCCAAATATATACGTTCACAGATTTCAACTTTCTAACTCTAATGGTTTCCTGAGATTTTAGCCCGATTTTTACGTTTTCGTGGTGTGGGCGCATTAGAGTGGGCGATGAAGGTGATCAGAAAAAAACAATACGCATAAGGGCATCATAGAAACCATTTGCTTAATCGACTTTTCTATCACTTATAGGTAATAAGAAATCAGCTTTTCCACAAATACGAAAACCATCTTTTGAGCTTGAGTTGGGCCCCATTGGTGGGTGTGGCCGGATAATAGTACCACTATAAGATGCGCTGGCATCCAAATATATACGCGTTCTGAATTTCAACTTTCTAATTCTAATAGTTCCTGAGATTTCAGCGAATTTAGTTTTCGTGGGCATTACAGTGGGCGTGGCGTGATCAGAGAAAAACAATTCCCATAAAAGATCATAAAAACCTACATGCTTAAGTAGAACTTTCTATCACATATAGTTACCGAGAAATCAGCTTTTCTAGAAAATGCAAAAACCATCTTTTGAGATTGGTGGGCGCATGGGTGGGTGTGGCCGGATAATATTACCATATATGATGCGCTGGCATCCAAATATATACGCTCTGAATTTCCAACTTTCTAACTCCTAATGGTTCCTGAGATTTTAGCGATTTAACGTTTCGTGGATTGTGGGCATTAGAAGTGGGCGTGAAGGTGATCGAAAAACAATACGCATAAGGGCATCATAGAAACCAACATGCTTAATCCGAACTTTCTATCTCTTATAGGTAATTTTTTCAGCTTTTCTAGAAAAGTGCCAAAACCGTCTTTTGAGTTTGGTGGGCGCATGGGTGGGTGTGCCCGGATAATAGCACCACTATTAGATGCGCTGGCATCCAAATATATACCTACTGAATTTCAACTTTCTAGCTCTAATAGTTCCTGAGATTGTAGCGATTTTAGGGTTTCGTGAATTATGGGTTTTAGAGTGGGCGTGGCGTGATCAGAAAAAATAATTCGCACTTAAGGGGCATCATAAAAACCAACATGCATAATCCAAGCTTTCTATCACTTATAGTTAATAAGAAATCTTTTCTAGAAAATGCGAAAACCCATGTTTTGAGCTTGGTAGATTTATGGGTGGGTGTTGGTCGGATAATAGTACCACTATAAGATGCGCTGGTATCCAAATATATACGTTCACAATTTCAACTTTCTGAAGTCTAATAGTTCCATAGATTTCGGCGAATTTAGTTTTCGTGGGCAAACGAGTGGGCGTGGCGTGATCAGAGAAAAACAATTCCCATAAAGGGAGCATCATAAAAACCTACATGCTTAATGCGAACTTTCTATCACTTATGGTTACCGAGAAATCAGCTTTTCTAGAAAATGCAAAAAACCATCTTACGAGATTGGTGGGCGCATGGGTGGGTGTGGCCGGATAATAGTACCACTATAGATGCGCTGGCATCCAAATATATACGTTCTGAATTTCAACTTTCTAACTCTAATAGTTCCTGAGACCGTAGCGATGTTTAGGGTTTCGAGGGTAGTGGGCATTAGAGCGGGCGTGGGGTGATCAGAAAAAAAATAATTCGCATAAGAGGGCATCATAAAACCAACACGCATAATCCGAACTTTCTATCACTTATAGTTAATAAGAAATCAGCTTTTCTAGAAAATGCGAAAACCATGTTTTGAGCTTGGTGGGCTCATGGGTGGGTGTGGTCGGATAATAGTACCACTATAAGATGCGCTGGTATCCAAATATGTACGTTCTGAATTTCAACTTTCTAATTCTATTGGTTCCTGAGATTTCAGCGATTTTTAGTTTTTCGTGGGTATTAGAGTGGGCGTGGCGTGATCAGAAAAAATTGAGTCGCATAAAGAAAGGGCATCATAAAAACCTACATGCTTCTATGCGAACTTTCCATCACATATAGTTACCGAGAATCAACTTTTCTAGAAAATGCAAAAACCGCTTTTGAGATTGGTGGGCGCATGGGTGGGTGTGGCCAGATAATAGTACCACTATATGATGCGCTGGCATCCAAATATATACGTTCTGAATTTCAACTTTCTAACTCTAATGGTTCCTGAGATTTTAGCGATTTTACGTTTTCGTGAATTGTGGGCACGTGGGGAGTGGGCATTAGAGGTGATCAGAAAAAAAACAATACGCATAAAGGGCATCATAAAAACCAACATGCTTAATCCGACTTTTCTATCACTTATGGGTAATAAGAAATCAGCTTTTTTTTTCTAGAAAATACGAAAACCATGTTTTGAGCTTGGTGAAGGCCCATGGGTGGGTGTGGCCGGGATAATAGTACCACTATAAGATGCGCTGGTATCCAAACATATACGTTCTGAATTTCAACTTTCTAATTCTAATAGTTCCTGAGATTTCAACGATTTTAGTTTTCGTGATTTTTAGTTTTCGTTACCGAGAAATCAGCTTTTCTAAAGAGTGCGGAAACCCGATCTTTTCAGCTTGGTGGGCGCACGGGTGGGTGTGGCCCCGGCCAACTTTTTCCACTATATGATGCTATAACTTTGTCAAATATATACAATTCTGAATTTAAACTTTCTAACTCTGGTTCTGAATTTCAGCGAATTTAGTTTTCGTGGGCATTAGAGTGGGCGTGGCGTGATCAGAGAAAAACAATTCCCATAAAGGGCATCATAAAGCCAATATTTTTAATGCGAACTTTCTATCATATAGTTACCGAGAAATCAGCTTTTCTAGAAAATGCAAAAGCCATCTTTTTGAGATTGGTGGGCGCATGAATTGGAGTGTGGCCGGATAATAGTACCATAAGATGCGCTGGCATCCAAATATATACGTTCCCAATTTCAACTTTCTAACTCTAAAATTTCACCAGGTTGTAGCGATTTTTAGGGTTTCGTGAATTGTGGGCATTCAGTGGGCGTGGGGTGATCAAGAAAAAAATAATTTGCATAAGGGGCATCATAAAAACCAACACGCATAATCCGAACCTTCTATCACTTATAGTTAATAAGAAATCAGCTTTTCTAGAAAATGCGAAAACAAACTTTTGAGCTTGGGGTATTGGGCTACTGGGTGGGTGTGGTCGGATAATAGTACCACTATAAAAGATGCGCTGGTATCAAATATATACGTTCAGATTTCAACTTTCTAATTCTATTGGTTCCTGAGATTTCAGCGTTTTTAGTTTTCGTGGTATTAGAGTGGGCGTGGCGTGATCAGAAAAAAGAGTAATTCGCATAAAAGGGCATCATAAAAACCTACAGCCGCCCAATGCGAACTTTCTAGCTCACCTTATCCCAAGGAAATCAGCATTCTAGAAAATGCAAAAAAACTCATCTTTTGAGATTGGCGGGCGTAAGGGTGGGTGTGGCCGGATAATAGTACCACTATACAGTGCGCTGGCATCAAGAAATATATAGTGCTGAATTTCAACTTTCCTCCTAATGGTTCAAGTTTTACGGAATTTAGGTTGTCGTGACTGGTGGGCATTAGAGTGGGCGTCGTGTGATCAGAAAAAAGCAAGACCCATGAGGGGCATCATAAAAACCAATGCCTAGTCCGAACTTTCTATCATATAGGTAACAAGAATCAGCTTTTCTAGAAAGTGCAAAAACCGTCTTTTGAGGTGGTGGGCGCATGGAGTGGGTGTGGCGGATAATAGCACCACTATAAGATGCGCTGGCATCCAAATATAAACGTACTGAATTACGACTTTTACGAACTCTAAGTGGTTCCCTGAGATTGTAGCGATTTTGGGGTTTCGTGAATTATGGGTTTTAGGAGTGGGCGTGGAGTGATCAGAAAAAAATAATTCGCGTAAGGGGGCATGTAAAAACCAACAAGAAGTAATCCGAACATTCTATCACTTATAGTTAATAAGAAATCAGCTTTTCTAGAAAGATGCGAAAACGCCATGTTTTGAGCTTGAGGGACTATGGGTGGGTGTGGTCGGATAATAGTATTTCCACTATAAGATGCGGAACTGGTATCCAAATATATACGTTCTGAATTTAAAACTTTCTAAATTCTATTAGTTCCTGAGATTTCAGCGATTTTTAGTTTTCGTGGGTATTAGAGTGGGCATTGGCGTGATCAGAAAAATTGAATTCGCATAAGGGGCATCGCAAACCTACATACTTAGCTATGCGAACTTTTTCTATCACCCATAGTTACCGAGAAATCAGCTTTTCTAGAAAATGCAAAAACCACCTCTTTTGAGATTGGCGGCGCATGAATTAGGTGTGGCCGGATAATAGTACCACTACTTATGATGCGTTGAATTCGAAATATATACGTTCTGAATTTCAACTTTCTAACTCTAATGGTTCCTGAGATTTTAGCGGTTTTGGGGTTTCTGAATTATGGGTTTTTTTGAGTGGGCGTGGCGTGATCAGAAAAATAGCGAATTCGTATAAGGGCATCATAAAGCCAACATGCATAATCCGAACTTTCTATCACTTATAGTTACCGAGAAATCAGCTTTTCTAGAAAATGCGAAAACCATGTTTTGAGCTTGGTGGGCCCATGGTGGGTGTGGTCGGATAATAGTATTTTGCCACTATAAGATGCGCTGGTATCCAAATATATACGTTCACCAATTTCAACTTTCTAATTCTA
>NW_024573137.1:0-8584 GCF_018153835.1 Drosophila eugracilis | reverse complement strand
ATTAGAAAGTTGAAATTCAGAACGTATATATTTGGATGCCAGCGCATCTTATAGTGGTACTATTATCCGGCCACACCCACCCATGGGCCCACCAAGCTCAAAACATGGTTTTCGCATTTACTAGAAAAGCTGATTTCTTATTAACTATAAGTGATAGAAAGTTCGGATTATGCTTGTTGGTTTTTATTATGCCCCTTATGCGAATTATTTTTTCTGATCACGCCACGCCCACTCTAATACCCACAATTCACGAAACCCTAAAATCGCTACAATCTCAGGAACTATTAGAGTTAGAAAGTTGCAATTCAGAACGTATATATTTGGATGCCAGCGCATCTTATAGTGGTACTATTATCCGGCCACACCCACCCATGCGCCCACCAATCTCAAAAGATGGTTTTCGCATTTTCTAGAAAAGCTGATTTCTCGGTAACTATAAGTGATAGAAAGTTCGCATTAAGCATGTAGGTTTTTATGATGCCCTTTATGGGAATTGTTTTTCTCTGATCACACCACGCCCACTCTAATGCCCACGAAAAACTAAAATCGCTGAAATCTCAGGAACTATTAGAATTATAAAGTTGAAATTCAGAACGTATATATTTGGATACCAGCGCATCTTATAGTGGTACTATTATCCGACCACACCCACCCATGGGCCCACCAAGCTCAAAACATGGTTTTCGCATTTACTAGAAAAGCTGATTTCTTATTAACTATAAGTGATAGAAAGTTCGGATTATGCTTGTTGGTTTTTATTATGCCCCTTATGCGAATTATTTTTTTCTGATCACCCCACGCCCACTCTAAAACCCATAATTCACGAAACCCTAAAATCGCTACAATCTCAGGAACTATTAGAGTTAGAAAGTTGCAATTCAGTACGTATATATTTGGATGCCAGCGCATCTTATAGTGGTACTATTATCCGGCCACACCCACCCATGCGCCCACCAATCTCAAAAGATGGTTTTTGCATTTTCTAGAAAAGCTGATTTCTCGGTAACTATAAGTGATAGAAAGTTCGCATTAAGCATGTAGGTTTTTATGATGCCCTTTATGGGAATTGTTTTTCTCTGATCACACCACGCCCACTCTAATGCCCACGAAAAACTAAATTCGCTGAAATCTCAGGAACTATTAGAATTAGAAAGTTGAAATTCAGAACGTATATATTTGGATGCCAGCGCATCATATAGTGGTGCTATTATCCGGCCACACCCACCCATGCGCCCACCAATCTCAAAAGATGGTTTTTGCATTTTCTAGAAAAGCTGATTTCTATAAGTGATAGAAAGTTCGCATTAAGTATGTAGGTTTTTATGATGCCCCTTATGCGAATTAATTTTTTCTGATCACGCCACGCCCAATCTAATACCCACGAAAAACTAAAATCGCTGAAATCTCAGGAACTAATAGAATTAAAAAGTTGAAATTCAGAACGTATATATTTGGATACCAGCGCATCTTATAGTGGTACTATTATCCGACCACACCCACCCATGGGCCCACCAAGCTCAAAACATGGTTTTCGCATTTACTAGAAAAGCTGATTTCTTATTAACTATAAGTGATAGAAAGTTCGGATTATGCTTGTTGGTTTTTATTATGCCCCTTATGCGAATTATTTTTTTTTCTGATCACGCCACGCCCACTCTAATGCCCACGAAAAACCTAAAATCGCTAAATCTCAGGAACTATTAGAGTTAGAAAGTTGAAATTCAGTACGTATATATTTGGATGCCAGCGCATCTTATAGTGGTGCTATTATCCGGCCACACCCACCCCATGCGCCAACCAATCTCAAAAGAGATGGTTTTTGCACTTTGTAGAAAAACTTATATCTCGGTAACTATAATAGATAGAAAGTTCGCATTAAGCATGTAGGTTTTTATTATGCCCCCAATGCGAATTGTTTTTTCTGATCACGCCCACTCTAATGCTCACTATACCCACGAAAACTAAAATCGCTGAAATCTCAGGAACTATTAGAATTAGAAAGTTGAAATTCAGAACGTATATATTTGGATACCAGCGCATCATATAGTGGTACTATTATCCGGCCACACCCACCCATGCGCCCACCAATCTCAAAAGATGGTTTTTGCATTTTCTAGAAAAGCTGATTTCTCGGTAACTATAAGTGATAGAAAGTTCGCATTAAGTATGTAGGTTTTTATGATGCCCCTTATGCGAATTAATTTTTTCTGATCACGCCACGCCCACTCTAATACCCACGAAAAACTAAAATCGCTGAAATCTCAGGAACTATTAGAATTAGAAAGTTGAAATTCAGAACGTATATATTTGGATGCCAGCGCATCTTATAGTGGTACTATTATCCGGCCACACCCACCCATGCGCCCACCAAACTCAAAAGATGGTTTTTGCATTTTCTAGAAAAGCTGATTTCTTAGTAACTATAAGTGATAGAAAGTTCGCATTAAGCATGTTGGTTTTTATGATGCCCCTTATGCGAATTGTTTTTCTCTGATCACGCCACGCCCACTCTAATGCCCACGAAAAACTAAAATCGCTGAAATCTCAGGAACTATTAGAATTAGAAAGTTGAAATTCAGAACGTATATATTTGGATGCCAGCGCATCATATAGTGGTGCTATTATCCGGCCACACCCACCCATGCGCCCACCAATCTCAAAAGATGGTTTTTGCATTTTCTAGAAAAGCTGATTTCTCGGTAACTATAAGTGATAGAAAGTTCGCATTAAGCATGTAGGTTTTTATGATGCCCTTTATGCGAATTAATTTTTTCTGATCACGCCACGCCCACTCTAATACCCACGAAAAACTAAAATCGCTGAAATCTCAGGAACTAATAGAATTAGAAAGTTGAAATTCAGAACGTATATATTTGGATACCAGCGCATCTTATAGTGGTACTATTATCCGACCACACCCACCCATGGGCCCACCAAGCTCAAAACATGGTTTTCGCATTTTCTAGAAAAGCTGATTTCTTATTAACTATAAGTGATAGAAAGTTCGGATTATGCATGTTGGTTTTTATGATGCCCCTTATGCGAATTATTTTTTTCTGATCACGCCACGCCCACTCTAAAACCCATAATTCACGAAACCCTAAAATCGCTACAATCTCAGGAACTATTAGAGTTAGAAAGTTGCAATTCAGTACGTATATATTTGGATGCCAGCGCATCTTATAGTGGTGCTATTATCCGGCCACACCCACCCATGCGCCAACCAATCTCAAAAGATGGTTTTTGCATTTTCTAGAAAAGCTGATTTCTCGGTAACTATAAGTGATAGAAAGTTCGCATTAAGCATGTAGGTTTTTATGATGCCCTTTATGCGAATTAATTTTTTCTGATCACGCCACGCCCACTCTAATACCCACGAAAAACTAAAATCGCTGAAATCTCAGGAACTAATAGAATTAGAAAGTTGAAATTCAGAACGTATATATTTGGATACCAGCGCATCTTATAGTGGTACTATTATCCGACCACACCCACCCATGGGCCCACCAAGCTCAAAACATGGTTTTCGCATTTTCTAGAAAAGCTGATTTCTTATTAACTATAAGTGATAGAAAGTTCGGATTATGCATGTTGGTTTTTATGATGCCCCTTATGCGAATTATTTTTTTCTGATCACGCCACGCCCACTCTAAAACCCATAATTCACGAAACCCTAAAATCGCTACAATCTCAGGAACTATTAGAGTTAGAAAGTTGCAATTCAGTACGTATATATTTGGATGCCAGCGCATCTTATAGTGGTGCTATTATCCGGCCACACCCACCCATGCGCCAACCAATCTCAAAAGATGGTTTTTGCATTTTCTAGAAAAGCTGATTTCTCGGTAACTATATGTGATAGAAAGTTCGCATTAAGCATGTAGGTTTTTATGATGCCCTTTATGGGAATTGTTTTTCTCTGATCACACCACGCCCACTCTAATGCCCACGAAAAACTAAATTCGCTGAAATCTCAGGAACTATTAGAATTAGAAAGTTGAAATTCAGAACGTATATATTTGGATGCCAGCGCATCATATAGTGGTGCTATTATCCGGCCACACCCACCCATGCGCCCACCAATCTCAAAAGATGGTTTTTGCATTTTCTAGAAAAGCTGATTTCTATAAGTGATAGAAAGTTCGCATTAAGTATGTAGGTTTTTATGATGCCCCTTATGCGAATTAATTTTTTCTGATCACGCCACGCCCAATCTAATACCCACGAAAAACTAAAATCGCTGAAATCTCAGGAACTAATAGAATTAGAAAGTTGAAATTCAGAACGTATATATTTGGATACCAGCGCATCTTATAGTGGTACTATTATCCGGCCACACCCACCCATGGGCCCACCAAGCTCAAAACATGGTTTTCGCATTTTCTAGAAAAGCTGATTTCTTATTAACTATAAGTGATAGAAAGTTCGGATTATGCATGTTGGTTTTTATGATGCCCCTTATGCGAATTATTTTTTTCTGATCACGCCACGCCCACTCTAATGCCCACGAAAAACTAAATTCGCTTAAATCTCAGGAACTATTAGAATTAGAAAGTTGAAATTCAGAACGTATATATTTGGATGCCAGCGCATCTTATAGTGGTACTATTATCCGGCCACACCCACCCATGCGCCCACCAATCTCAAAAGACGGTTTTCGCATTTTCTAGAAAAGCTGATTTCTCGGTAACTATAAGTGATAGAAAGTTCGCATTAAGCATGTAGGTTTTTAAGATGCCCCTTTATGGGAATTGTTTTTTCTGATCACGCCACGCCCACTCTAATGCCCACAAAAAACTAAAATCGCTGAAATCTCAGGAACTATTAGAGTTAGAAAGTTGAAATTCAGAACGTATATATTTGGATGCCAGCGCATCATATAGTGGTACTATTATCCGGCCACACCCACCCATGCGCCCACCAAGCTCAAAAGATGGTTTTCGCATTTTCTAGAAAAGCTGATTTCTCGGTAACTATAAGTGATAGAAAGTTCGATTAAGCGAATGTTTTTATGATGCCCCTTAAATATTTCTTTGATCACGCCCACGCCCAACGAAAACTAAAATCGCTGAAATCTCAGGAACTATTAGAATTAGAAAGTTGAAATTCAGAACGTATATATTTGGATGCCAGCGCATCTTATAGTGGTACTATTATCCGGCCACACCCACCCATGCGCCCACCAAGCTCAAAAGATGGTTTTCGCATTTTCTAGAAAAGCTGATTTCTTATTACCTATAAGTGATAGAAAGTTCGGATTAAGCATGTTGGTTTCTATGATGCCCCTTATGCGTATTGTTTTTTTCTGATCACGCCACGCCCACTCTAATGCCCACAACCGAAAAACCTAAAATCGCTAAAATCTCAGGAACCATTAGAGTTAGAAAGTTGAAATTCAGAACGTATATATTTGGATGCCAGCGCATCATATAGTGGTACTATTATCCGGCCACACCCACCCATGCGCCCACCAATCTCAAAAGATGGTTTTTGCATTTTCTAGAAAAGCTGATTTCTCGGTAACTATATGTGATAGAAAGTTCGCATTAAGCATGTAGGTTTTTATGATGCCCTTTATGCGAATTAATTTTTTCTGATCACGCCACGCCCACTCTAATACCCACGAAAAACTAAAATCGCTGAAATCTCAGGAACTAATAGAATTAGAAAGTTGAAATTCAGAACGTATATATTTGGATACCAGCGCATCTTATAGTGGTACTATTATCCGACCACACCCACCCATGGGCCCACCAAGCTCAAAACATGGTTTTCGCATTTTCTAGAAAAGCTGATTTCTTATTAACTATAAGTGATAGAAAGTTCGGATTATGCGTGTTGGTTTTTATGATGCCCCTTATGCGAATTATTTTTTTCTGATCACCCCACGCCCACTCTAATGCCCACAATTCACGAAACCCTAAAATCGCTACAATCTCAGGAACTATTAGAGTTAGAAAGTTGAAATTCAGAACGTATATATTTGGATGCCAGCGCATCTTATAGTGGTACTATTATCCGGCCACACCCACCCATGCGCCCACCAATCTCAAAAGATGGTTTTTGCATTTTCTAGAAAAGCTGATTTCTCGGTAACTATAAGTGATAGAAAGTTCGCATTAAGCATGTAGGTTTTTATGATGCCCTTTATGGGAATTGTTTTTCTCTGATCACGCCACGCCCACTCTAATGCCCACGAAAAACTAAATTCGCTGAAATCTATGGAACTATTAGAATTAGAAAGTTGAAATTCAGAACGTATATATTTGGATACCAGCGCATCTTATAGTGGTACTATTATCCGACCACACCCACCCATGGGCCCACCAAGCTCAAAACATGGTTTTCGCATTTTCTAGAAAAGCTGATTTCTTATTAACTATAAGTGATAGAAAGTTCGGATTATGCATGTTGGTTTTTATGATGCCCCTTATGCGAATTATTTTTTTCTGATCACGCCACGCCCACTCTAAAACCCATAATTCACGAAACCCTAAAATCGCTACAATCTCAGGAACTATTAGAGTTAGAAAGTTGAAATTCAGTAGGTATATATTTGGATGCCAGCGCATCTAATAGTGGTGCTATTATCCGGGCACACCCACCCATGCGCCCACCAAACTCAAAAGACGGTTTTGGCACTTTCTAGAAAAGCTGATTTCTCATTACCTATAAGAGATAGAAAGTTCGGATTAAGCATGTTGGTTTCTATGATGCCCCTTATGCGTATTGTTTTTTTCTGATCACCCCACGCCCACTCTAATGCCCACAATTCACGAAAACGTTAAATCGCTAAAATCTCAGGAACCATTAGAGTTAGAAAGTTGAAATTCAGAGCGTATATATTTGGATGCCAGCGCATCATATAGTGGTAATATTATCCGGCCACACCCACCCATGCGCCCACCAATCTCAAAAGATGGTTTTTGCATTTTCTAGAAAAGCTGATTTCTCGGTAACTATATGTGATAGAAAGTTCGCATTAAGCATGTAGGTTTTTATGATGCCCTTTATGGGAATTGTTTTTCTCTGATCACGCCACGCCCACTGTAATGCCCACGAAAAACTAAATTCGCTGAAATCTCAGGAACTATTAGAATTAGAAAGTTGAAATTCAGAACGTATATATTTGGATGCCAGCGCATCTTATAGTGGTACTATTATCCGGCCACACCCACCAATGGGCCCACCAAGCTCAAAAGATGGTTTTTGCATTTTCTAGAAAAGCTGATTTCTTTTTACCTATAAGTGATAGAAAGTTCGGATTAAGCATGTTGGTTTCTATGATGCCCCTTATGCGTATTGTTTTTTTCTGATCACCCCACGCCCACTCTAATGCCCACAATTCACGAAAACGTAAAATCGCTAAAATCTCAGGAACCATTAGAGTTAGAAAGTTGAAATTCAGAACGTATATATTTGGATGCCAGCGCATCTTATAGTGGTACTATTATCCGGCCACACCCACCCATGCGCCCACCAATCTCAAAAGATGGTTTTTGCATTTTCTAGAAAAGCTGATTTCTCGGTAACTATAAGTGATAGAAAGTTCGCATTAAGTATGTAGGTTTTTATGATGCCCCTTATGCGAATTAATTTTTTCTGATCACGCCACGCCCACTCTAATATCCACGAAAAACTAAAATCGCTGAAATCTCAGGAACTAATAGAATTAGAAAGTTGAAATTCAGAACGTATATATTTGGATACCAGCGCATCTTATGGCGGTACTATTATCCGACCACACCCACCCATGGGCCCACCAATCTCAAAAGATGGTTTTTGCATTTTCTAGAAAAGCTGATTTCTTATTAACTATAAGTGATAGAAAGTTCGGATTTGGTGTTGGTTTTTTTTTTTTTCGCGCGACTCCCGTTGCTTGACGTGCAACCCACCTCCCGCCCAACCGACCGAGGGCGCTGCCGTCCTATCGTACGGCTCGGAACACGGGGATAGATCCGAGTGGATTAGTAAAGATACGAGGAAAGTTAGTTTTGTGCTAAATGGATTAGTATCGAAACTTTCAGAGTGTTAGGAGACGAGTTAGAAATAATGTTATAAAGATCATTGTATTTTGAACATAGTACCCAAAATGGTTCATGTTGGGCAAAGTTCGAACTACAATGCTCTAAGGATTAGAGGAATATAGTTTCTAGTTATCTAAGGGGGTACATGGATATTCAAACGGCCAAGAAGGGCTTGGCTATCAATTCCCCCTTAAGAAGATTATGAATAAGGACTACCCCAAGCATCGTCCTACGATTAGCGAGGGATGGCAAATTGATTAGTAAGAGTCTACTTTTATAAGAGGGAGGTGTATATTTGCATCCCAGTTGAGCCTCGGGAGCAAATATTAAAAATTCTTTTGGATGGATTCAATAAGGCAATGGTGAACCCCATACTGGGGGTCCCAGATACATGATCCATACTCAGAATTGGACGAACTAAAGAAATAAAAAGTGTTTTGGTAACATAGGGGTCGTTAAATTCCTTCTGACCACCTTTTAATGAGAACCAAGAACTCCACCTTTATTAACCATAGAGAGAGTATGGTCGGAAAACTTAAGTTTTGGATCCAGTAGGA
>NW_024573136.1:0-85386 GCF_018153835.1 Drosophila eugracilis | reverse complement strand
TGTCTGTATGTCTGTATGTCTGTATGTCTGTATGTCTGTATGTCTGCACAACCTGTATGTCTGTATGTCTGTATGTCTGTATGTCTGTATGTCTGTATGTCTGTATGTCTGTATCTCTGTATGTCTGTATGTCTGTATGTCTGTATGTCTGTATGTCTTGTATGTCTGTATGTCTGTATGTCTGTATGTCTGGCTGTATGTCTGTATGTCTGTATGTCTGTATGTCTGTATGTCTGTAT
This sequence comes from Drosophila eugracilis, assembly GCF_018153835.1. Lineage (NCBI taxonomy): Eukaryota > Metazoa > Arthropoda > Insecta > Diptera > Drosophilidae > Drosophila > Drosophila eugracilis. The sequence continues at coordinate 85,147 of NW_024573136.1, read as the reverse complement.
GTCTCTATATGTCTGTCTGTATGTCTGTATGTCTGTATGTCTGTATGTCTGTATGTCTGTATGTCTGTATGTCTGTATGTCTGTATGTCTGTATGTCTGTCTGTCTGTATGTCTGTATGTCTGTATGTCTGTATGTCTGTATGTCTGTATGTCTGTATGTCTGTATGTCTGTATGTCTGTATGTCTGTATGTCTGTATGTCTGTATGTCTGTATGTCTGTATGTCTGTATGTCTGTATGTCTGTATGTCTGTATGTCTGTATGTGCTGTATGTCTGCCTGTGTCTGTATGTCTGTATGTCTGTATGTCTGTATGTATGTCTGTATGTCTGTCTGTATGTCTGTATGTCTGTATGTCTGTATGTCTGTATGTCTGTATGTCTGTATGTTTGTATGTCTGTATGTCTGTATGTCTGTATGTCTGTATGTCTGTATGTCTGTATGTCTGTGTATGTCTGTATGTCTGTATGTCTGTATGTCTGTATGTCTGTATGTCTGTATGTCTGTATGTCTGTATGTCTGTATGTCTGTATGTCTGTATGTCTGTATGTCTGTATGTCTGTATGTCTGTATGTCTGTATGTCTGTATGTCTGTATGTCTGTATGTCTGTATGTCTGTATGTCTGTATGTCTGTATGTCTGTATGTCTCTGTATGTCTGTATGTCTGTATGTCTGTATGTCTGTATGTCTGTATGTCTGTATGTCTGTATGTCTGTATGTCTGTATGTCTGTATGTCTGTATGTCTGTATGTCTGTATGTCTGTATGTCTGTATGTCTGTATGTCTGTATGTCTGTATGTCTGTATGTCTGTATGTCTGTATGTCTGTATGTCTGTCTGTATGTCTGTATGTCTGTATGTCTGTATGTCTGTATGTCTGTATGTCTGTATGTCTGTATGTCTGTATGTCTGTATGTCTGTATGTCTGTATGTCTGTATGTCTGTATGTCTGTATGTCTGTATGTCTGTAAGTCTGTATGTCTGTATGTCTGTATGTCTGTATGTCTGTATGTCTGTATGTCTGTATGTCTGTATGTCTGTATGTCTGTATGTCTGTATGTCTGTATGTCTGTATGTCTGTATGTCTGTATGTCTGTATGTCTGTATGTCTATGTCTGTATGTCTGTATGTCTGTATGTCTGTATGTCTGTATGTCTGTATGTCTGTATGTCTGTATGTCTGTATGTCTGTATGTCTGTATGTCTGTATGTCTGTATGTCTGTATGTCTGTATGTCTGTATGTCTGTATGTCTGTATGTCTGTATGTCTGTATGTCTGTATGTCTGTATGTCTGTATGTCTGTATGTCTGTATGTCTGTATGTCTGTATGTCTGTATGTCTGTATGTCTGTATGTCTGTATGTCTGTGATGTCTGTATGTCTGTATGTCTGTATGTCTGTCTGTATGTCTGTATGTCCTGTATGTCTGTATGTCTGTATGTCTGTATGTCTGTATGTCTGTATGTCTGTATGTCTGTATGTCTGTATGTCTGTATGTCTGTATGTCTGTATGTCTGTATGTCTGTATGTCTGTATGTCTGTATGTCTGTATGTCTGTATGTCTTTATGTCTGTATGTCTGTATGTCTGTATGTCTGTATGTCTGTATGTCTGTATGTCTGTATGTCTGTATGTCTGTATGTCTGTATGTCTGTATGTCTGTATGTCTGTATGTCTGTATGTCTGTATGTCTGTATGTCTGTATGTCTGTATGTCTGTATGTCTGTATGTCTGTATGTCTGTATGTCTGTATGTCTGTATGTCTGTATGTCTGTATGTCTGTATGTCTGTATGTCTGTATGTCTGTATGTCTGTATGTCTGTATGTCTGTATGTCTGTATGTCTGTATGTCTTTATGTCTGTATGTCTGTATGTCTGTATGTCTGTATGTCTGTATGTCTGTATGTCTGTATGTCTGTATGTCTGTATGTCTGTATGTCTGTATGTCTGTATGTCTGTATGTCTGTATGTCTGTATGTCTGTATGTCTGTATGTCTGTATGTCTGTATGTCTGTATGTCTGTATGTCTGTATGTCTGTATGTCTGTATGTCTGTATGTCTGTATGTCTGTATGTCTGTATGTCTGTATGTCTGTATGTCTGTATGTCTGTATGTCTGTATGTCTGTATGTCTGTATGTCTGTATGTCTGTATGTCTGTATGTCTGTATGTCTGTATGTCTGTATGTCTGTATGTCTGTATGTCTGTATGTCTGTATGTCTGTATGTCTGTATGTCTGTATGTCTGTATGTCTGTATGTCTGTATGTCTGTATGTCTGTATGTCTGTATGTCTGTATGTCTGTATGTCTGTATGTCTGTATGTCTGTATGTCTGTATGTCTGTATGTCTGTATGTCTGCTAAGGTCTGTATGTCTGTATGTCTGTATGTCTGTATGTCTGTATGTCTGTCTGTATGTCTGTATGTCTGTATGTCTGTATGTCTGTATGTCTGTATGTCTGTATGTCTGTATGTCTGTATGTCTGTATGTCTGTATGTCTGTATGGTCTGTATGTCTGTATGTCTGTATGTCTGCATGTCTGTATGTCTGTATGTCTGTATGTCTGTATGTCTGTATGTCTGTATGTCTGTATGTCTGTATGTCTGTATGTCTGTATGTCTGTATGTCTGTATGTCTGTATGTCTGTATGTCTGTATGTCTGTATGTCTGTATGTCTGTATGTCTGTATGTCTGTATGTCTGTATGTCTGTATGTCTGTATGTCTGTATGTCTGTATGTCTGTATGTCTGTAGTGTCTGTATGTCTGTATGTCTGTATATCTGTATGTCTGTATGTCTGTATGTCTGTATGTCTGATGAGGAAAAAGATTATGGAATCGGTGTGATAAAAGAATGACTAGAAACCCAGTGGGTCTCGGGTGAGAGATGACACGAGGCCCTTTGGGTCCGGACGTGAGTGATGCAAAGCCCCGGTAGGGGCTGTTGCTAGAGATGATGCGAGGCCCTTGGGGTCCGTCGCGTAAGAACTGCAAAGTCCCTGTGGGACTCTTGCGAGAATGACGCGAGGCCCTTGAGGTCCGACGCGTAAGAGATGCAAAAGTCCCTGTGGGACTCTTACGAGAGATGACGCGAGGCCTGTGCGGGCCGACGCGTAAGAGATGCAAAAATCCCTGTGGGACTCTTGCGAGAGATGACGCGAGGCCCTGAAGGTCCGACGCGTAAGAGATGCAAAGTCCCTGTGGGACTCTTACGAGAGATGACGCGAGGCCTTTGAGGTTCGGCGCGTAAGAGATGCGAAATCCCTGTGGGACTCCTGCGAGAGATGACGCGAGGCCCTGAAGGTCCGACGCGTAAGAGACGCAAAGCCGGGTAAGGCTGTTGCGACAGTGCCTGGCAGTGATCCCGTGGATCTGCTGCGGCAAGCATCGGCGAATGGCCGATGGCAGTGCTCCCTCGGTATGACCGAGGTCGAATTTATTAGATTTAGCCTGAGGCTAAATCTGACCCAAAAAGTGACTAGTGCTGGTGAGGGTGCCCAACTGCGGGAGAGGGCTGATCTTACCTGGGTGAGATCCACCGCACAAGTGACTCTTCCCAGAAACTGGTCCTCCTTATATACCCGGTGGGTGCCGCCAGTGTGCCCGTTCCCGAAAATCCCTTTCTGTAGTGTGACCGTTCGGCCCGGTGGTGTGACCGATCGTGGTTCACTAAGGCGCGACCGCGCATTCAAATTCAAATCTTATTTATTTAATAACTCAACAGCGACTATTTCAGTGTTTTTTCTCTCGTTATAACTATGAACAAGTTATCCTAAATACTTCATTATTTGACTCTCCTTACAACTATGAAAAAATATCCTAAATACTTCATTATTTGACTCTCCTTACAACTATGACAAATTATCCTAAATACTTCATTATTTGACTCCATGGCTATTCCTAATTTTTATATCTTATCCTCTTTTTTATGCGCCCCGGGCGTCATACTACCCCCCCGTTTTTATGGGCGGCTGGCGTGTGGGGCCGGATCATGATGCGGCGGCCTCACCCGAAGATGACCTGGAGGGTGACATCCCCATTGGGCACCAGGACGCTGCGGTGCTGTCCAAACCGCAACCCGGCCCAACGCTCCCGGATGTGGGCCTGGGTGGTTGGGAGCAGGTGGACTCGCGCCTGGATCTGCCACTCGACGCCTCTCATATCGTCCCCACGACGCTGCCCTCCTGTGGTGTCCGGTCGACGGGCCTCCTCCGGCTGCCTTCGGTTCGCCTGTCGGATAGTGACTCTTCGGCCTCTGCCGAAGAGCACATTTCACGTTCGTGCCCCTTCCGGCACCAACAGGCTCTGTTGTTTGCCCCTGGGCTTCCTCCTCCATCTGTCCAGAATTTGTTCCACCGTTGCTGGCCGGAGGACGACCCCTGCTGGGACCGTCCACCCCCAGTTATTTACTATTGTTTCTTCTTCCTGGAGCGGCCCGGTGGTCTCCCCCCCCCCGAACCTTCCGAGACGCAACACTGTAGTACGTCTCGGTCCGGGGAGTTGTCTCTTGTCTCGTTGGTGTGATCGTCGGGGCCTGCCGCCCTCTCGACTCTTCCTGACGGCGCCTCGTCGTCGGTCGTGCCCCGGCCCTGATGTTCTTCCCTTGCCGGACTTCCCTCGGCCACCTTGCGCCGGACCCCTGGCCGTGTGGGTGCCGTCCGGATCCTTATCTCGGGTCCGGCGGCCCGTGCTGGTATTACTTTGGCCCTCTTGGCGGCCCGTTGCAGTTGGGCACTATGCTCCCGGAACCGCTCTTTTGAGTGTTGGAATTTGTCCACGTTTCCTGAAATGATGAGAGCGGAAGTTTGGTTACTACGGTTATTGGGGTTCGATTTGCCCGGGTTAGTGTTACTGTGGTATTCTTTTAAATCCCCCAAGTATGCCCGTTTTTTAATTGTGCCCCCTGCTTCCTTAACTCTGCTATTACCGGTGACAGAAAACCCCGTACTTCCCATGGCTCGTCGTATTTTGGCGCTAACTTTGCGTTAAACTTGTCTATCGCACTAGATAGGAAGTGTGTTCTGCACCACACTAATTGCCCTATTTTGGGCTTCCATACCCTTTTCCGTAGGTCATAGTGTCGTTTCTGGTTTTCCGCGGCGTCTTCCATATTCCTGTAAGCTTCCGACCTGGTATTCTTCAGTCGTTCCCATCTTTCGGGAACCGATTCTAACACCAGACCGGAGCCTTTCGTAACTTTGTCGAACAGTGCTCCGGGCAACCGCAGCTCTTTTCCATAGAGTAATTGTGCCGGGCTATGCCCTTAGTCCGTGGCTCCTTGTCTCTGCCGGGTGATCCTGACTTTCCGTCGCCTCAATTTCCTCCACCTCCTCTGCTAGTGTTAGGAACTCTGTCAGTGATGCAAAACCTGATCTTCGTGCATAAAGCTTTATTTTGCTCCGACAGTTCTTGTATATCCTATCCAGTTTTTCTTTTTCTGAGTAACCGGTGAACCTCATCAGCTTCCTCAGCTCCATTGCATATGCCCGAGTGGGTTCCCCTTCTTTCTGCCGGAGTTGTCCGATTTTTAAATCCAGTTGCTCCTGGTACCTTGGTGGTAGGAAGTACTCTAGGAGTTCCCCTCTCAATTCTTCCCATGTTCTTACCCGACTTGGCGTCGTATTCCACCAGTCTTCTGCGGCGCCTTCCAAGATAAAAGGCATCGTTTGTACCAATTCATCCTTGTCTATGCCATATCCTGTGGCCCATTCTTCCATCTTGCCTAGGAACTCCAGTGGGTTGGATGTGCCCTGGTATCGTATTCCCCAACTTCTTACTCTGTCCAGAGATTCCACTTTCCTCCTGTCTCCCATGCTCTGAGTCTCCTCTTTCGTGGCTGTCCTTTTGCTGTCCGGCTCGACCTGGGCCCCTCCACCCGGTATTTCCATCTTCTTGTACTTGCTTGATACCTCCATTAATCTTGTCCTGATCTCCTCTGTGTGCTCCGTGCTCTTCGTGTATGTTGACAGTCTTTGTCTTAGCTCCCTTGATCCTCCGCTTGGGTCTACGCCGAATTCACTCGCGTATTCTACCAGCTCTGCTTTTGTAGCCTGGTATACCCAGCTCGACATTACTCTCTTAGTGTCCTTTTTCCTGCAACCACTTCAACCTGTTCGGGCGCCATCTAACGGTCCTGCTTCGGGGTGCCTGGGACGGTTCACCGGATACCAGCAGTTCGTTCCAACATTTAGTTTGATGTCAGGCGTGGTTGCTAGAAAAGAAGGTTCCACCCAGAGTAAGGACGCAGCTGGTTCGGTTAAGTTAGATTATATCTTAGTTGTTTATTTCATTTCTAGGGTTACAGAGTTATTTTACAAGGTTTCGGCGGGTCGTCGCCGGGCGGTCTGCGGGGCCAGGAGGGAGAGCTTCCGAGGGAGGGTAGTCGGGTGTCCGATGCTCCGTAGGGTGCCGAGGGGGAGGCCGTTTGGGAACAGGGCCTGACCGTCTGGGCGAAAGAAGAGACAAAATGGAAACGAGATAATGGGTGCCAGCCCGAGGGCCGGTTACGCGAGCGAGTGTGAATGTGATGAGGAAAAGATTATGGAATCGGTGTGATAAAAGAATGACTAGAAACCCAGTGGGTCTCGGGTGAGAGATGACACGAGGCCCTTTGGGTCCGACGTGTGAGTGATGAAAAGCCCCGATAGGGCTGTTGCTAGAGATGATGCGAGGCCCTTGGGGTCCGCCGCGTAAGAATTGCAAAGTCCCTGTGGGACTCTTGCGAGAGATGACGCGAGGCCCTTGAGGTCCGACGCGTAAGAGATGCAAAGTCCCTGTGGGACTCTTACGAGAGATGACGCGAGGCCTTTGAGGTCCGACGCGTAAGAGATGCAAAATCCCTGTGGGACTCTTGCGAGAGATGACTCGAGGCCCTGAAGGTCCGACGCGTAAGAGATGCAAAGTCCCTGTGGGACTCTTACGAGAGATGACGCGAGGCCTTTGAGGTCCGGCGCGTAAGAGATGCGAAATCCCTGTGGGACTCCTGCGAGAGATGACGCGAGCCCCTGAAGGTCCGACGCGTAAGAGACGCAAAGCCGGGTAAGGCTGTTGCGACAGTGCCTGGCAGTGATCCCGTGGATCTGCTGCGGCAAGCATCGGCGAATGGCCGATGGCAGTGCTCCCTCGGTATGACCGAGGTCGAATTTATTAGATTTAGCCTGAGGCTAAATCTGACCCAAAAAGTGACTAGTGCTGATGAGGGTGCCCAACTGCGGGAGAGGGCTGATCCTACCTGGGTGAGATCCACCGCACAAGTGACTCTTCCTAGAAACTGGTCCTCCTTATATACCCGGTGGGTGCCGCCAGTGTGCCCGTTCCCGAAAATCCCTTTCTGTAGTTTGACCGTTCGGCCCGGTGGTGTGACCGATCGTGGTTCACTAAGGCGCGCCCGCGCATTCAAATTCAAATCTTATTTATTTAATAACTCAACAGCGACTATTTCAGTGTTTTTTCTCTCCTTATAACTATGAAAAAATTATCCTAAATACTTCATTATTTGACTCTCCTTACAACTATGACAGATTATCCTAAATACTTCAATATTTGACTCTCCTTACAACTATGACTAATTATCCTAAATACTTCATTATTTGACTCCATGGCTATTCCTAATTTTTATATCTTATCCTCTTTTTTATGCGCCCCGGGCGTCATAAAGTTCACTCATTGGTTTTCCATTCAACTCATATTTAATATATCCTAACCTCTTTTTATTAACTTTTTTAAAATTATATAAATCGCTTCTTCTATCTGAATAATCGGACGTATCAAACTTTGATTCAATATCACCACGATTATCCTTATAAAAATCATCAGTTTTTATAGTATAGATAAATGAGTCTGTATCCATGTAATTTAAAATTAAATTTTCTTGAAATTTGGGCTTAATGTATTGGTAATGAAAATCATACATTTTCCATTTTGATAAGTCCAATACAGCAAAACCCAAATACATTGGCTTATCAAATACCACAGAAAGTTTTTTCATTTGGATGGTATAGAACTCGTCATTTATTTTAGTTGTACTATTAAAATTGAATTTTGAAATTAAATTTTTAGCACTGTTCGGTCAAACTCACAATATTTTTCGTCTTACATACTGTTTCTCTTTGCCTATACAAAAGTAAACAAAGCTCATTAACATGTATTAACCAATCTCTGTAAATTACTCTGTTAAAACATTATGTTATTTTGCCGCTGCTAATAAAAGGCAGTTGCTGATGTTAGATCTTGGAAAACGGTTGTCTTTTTTCTCGCCTGAGTTTTTAGATTGCAATTAGTTTATGCACCCCCAACCTGATATCTTATGCAGCACAAAAGACGCTTTGTGCATTAAACATTTTGGCGCCCAACGTGGGTCAGTGTTTAAACAAATTATTAACAATTTATTAATTCATAAACAATTGTCGAAGTATCGCCCGCAACAATTATTCGCTCGACCCGCTCATCGCAACTCAACATTGTCATAACCGCATACAAAGGTGAACATTCAACCCTAGTGAATTCATCGAAAGTGAATAATAAATAAACAAATAAAGTTATTAACTATTCACGAAAATTCTAAGGGCAACGTGTCGTTCGTATAACGGAACTATTCGCGCTCTTCTTCGCACATCTCTTCGCTTGTGTGTGTGTGCCCGCCCGCTCTATAAGCTCGGCGTCGATCGCTCATCTCCTTTGCGCCGTTATTCCGCCAGCAAAGTGTTGTTGTTTTGTTTACATCGCCAACTGCAGTCGCTGGTACAGTTTTTGAGTTCTAGTCGCTTTCGCTTTGAACTAACTTCACGCATTTCCACATTCGTCGCTCCGCGTTGTTGTTGCCGCAACTTTACTCTCGTTCTCGCATTCGCATTCTTCGTCGCAGCAATGGAAACGACTATATTGGAAACGACTATAAGCAAGCCCTTTCGGTGCAATCAGAAATTGAGACCATGGAATCCACAGATAGTGGACGTGCAGACCTGGAGGACAGTTACATAACTACAAAGTTGGCAATTCAGCAACTTCTTGGAGAGGATCTGCACAACACAGTTTTCGACCACATCTCTGCACCAAGCTACAGCGCGCCGTCTCGACTGCCAGCTCTGTTTGCTCAACAGCTCCGCAGCCTAATCGACAACGCATCCGCGTTATATAGTGCCCTTTCATCGCTAGGCTCGGACGCTCAAATTTCTGAGGCGATGCTCATTTACGTGGTCATGGAGAAGTGCGATCAGCAGACCAAAACAAAATGGAACGAATCACTGGATTATCTTGTTTACCAAGAGCGGCGAAATCGAGAGCATCCAGATGTTAGGCATTAAAGCCGTAATAAAGTTCACAACCGATGAAGGCTTCTGTAAATCATTCTTGGCCAACGAAACTATCGTCAACCGCGAACCTATTTTGATCGATCCCAACTCTCTGCTGAAGCACAGATTAATGAAAAGGCGCACTACAAAAAACCACGCCCCCGGAAAGTTCCAGAAGAACACATTTGGCCAAAAACCTTTTAATAAGCGTCTGTCACATGAAAATGGGGGCAATCCGTTTATAAAAAGGAAGTTAGAAACTGAATATGCCGTAGGAGAATTAGTTGCCATAAAAAGAACACAGTATGGAACTGGAATGAAACTTCGTCCAAAATTTTTCGGCCCTTACAAAGTAACTAAAAAATTTAATTACGGGCGTTATGAAGTAAAGAAAGAAGGTAATCAGGAGGAACCAAACATTACTACGACAGCAGCCGAATACTTGAAAAATTTTGGGTTTATTCAGGGGCGAATGAAGATTCAGGATAGCTGATTGTGGGATATGGGTATATTAAGGTATTAAGTAACCTATTTAATTTCATATGGGGACACACTGTTCGGAATTCCACAACCTCGTAGCGCCCTACTAATTTAAGTTGAAGTCAGTCGATTGCTAATATTGAAGAGAGCAAGTGTCATCCATAGAGTGCGGAAGTCGTGAAGTTTAATACAAAACCTTTGTTTCTTTAATTTACCTTTTTATATATATATATAATTTACCTATATATATATGTACTACCCTACAAATTATTTAAGTTATCTTCAGCAGCGCTATGCATCGATGCATCCATGCTGTCTGCATTTCCCCAACCATAACTTCCTCTATTACTGTGCGGGAAAGAGCATCCGCTACGTAATTCCCCTTGCCTGGAAGATACTTAATCTTATATACAAATTCATTCAATTTGATTCTCGAACGTTGCAGTTTCATGCTGGGTTCCTTTATACTGTTAAGACACACCAATGACTTATGGTCACTTAATATGTCGAACGGCCTACGGAACAGATATGACCTGAAATATTTTAATTTGATAATGTTTATTTCGGATATATAAAATAAATAATAAAATATTATATGTTTTTTACAATTTATTTTTGTTTTACTTATATTGACCACAATCTCGATCAAAATAAAACATTTCCAATTCAATTGACTTATAAAATAATTCTTGTTCTATATTTACTTGCTTATCGCTAAGTTCATTTAATGTATTGACATCTGTATTTCTCCCATTTATTATATATCTTAAGAATATATTTTCAAGTTCTATGAAATTGATACTATCCACAATGTCCTTTTCCATTAACCTTTTATGTTTTATTGATAGAGAACCATGATCATCGTGATTTAACATTGCAAACTCTGTTTCATTATGTTTTCGTTTTCTTTTACTATCATTAGCACAACGCCCTTGATCTAAACATTGTCCTACTACCATACAGTGGAGTTCCAGTGAGTAATACATTTTTATAATGATCCATAGTTAACTTTCAGGAACTCACACCTTTTGCTTTATTATAAGGGGTTTCAACTTCATCTATTTTATAACCATAAAGTTTGGAGCATAGACCTATAAGTTGTAACGGTCCTGCTTCGGGGTGCCTGGGACGGTTCACCGGATACCAGCAGTTCGTTCCAACATTTAGTTTGATTTCAGCCGTGGTTGCTAGAAAAGAAGGTTCCACCCAGAGTAAGGACGCAGCTGGTTCGGTTAAGTTAGATTATATCTTAGTTGTTTATTTCATTTCTAGGGTTACAGAGTTATTTTACAAGGTTTCGGCGGGTCGTCGCCGGGCGGTCTGCGGGGCCAGGAGGGAGAGCTTCCGAGGGAGGGTAGTCGGGTGTCCGATGCTCCGTAGGGTGCCGAGGGGGAGGCCGTTTGGGAACAGGGCCTGACCGTCTGGGCGATCCGCTAGCTAAAGAAAGAAGAGACAAAAAGGAAACGAGATAATGGGTGACGGCCCGAGGGCCGGTTACGCGAGCGAGTGTGAATGTGATGAGGAAAAGATTATGGAATCGGTGTGATAAAAGAATGACTAGAAACCCAGTGGGTCTCGGGTGAGAGATGACACGAGGCCCTTTGGGTCCGACGTGTGAGTGATGCAAAGCCCCGGTAGGGCTGTTGCTAGAGATGATGCGAGGCCCTTGGGGTCCGTCGCGTAAGAACTGCAAAGTCCCTGTGGGACTCTTGCGAGAGATGACGCGAGGCCCTTGAGGTCCGACGCGTAAGAGATGCAAAGTCCCTGTGGGACTCTTACGAGAGATGACGCGAGGCCTTTGAGGTCCGACGCGTAAGAGATGCAAAATCCCTGTGGGACTCTTGCGAGAGATGACGCGAGGCCCTGAAGGTCCGACGCGTAAGAGATGCAAAGTCCCTGTGGGACTCTTACGAGAGATGACGCGAGGCCTTTGAGGTTCGGCGCGTAAGAGATGCGAAATCCCTGTGGGACTCCTGCGAGAGATGACGCGAGGCCCTGAAGGTCCGACGCGTAAGAGACGCAAAGCCGGGTAAGGCTGTTGCGACAGTGCCTGGCAGTGATCCCGTGGATCTGCTGCGGCAAGCATCGGCGAATGGCCGATGGCAGTGCTCCCTCGGTATGACCGAGGTCGAATTTATTAGATTTAGCCTGAGGCTAAATCTGACCCAAAAAGTGACTAGTGCTGGTGAGGGTGCCCAACTGCGGGAGAGGGCTGATCTTACCTGGGTGAGATCCACCGCACAAGTGACTCTTCCCAGAAACTGGTCCTCCTTATATACCCGGTGGGTGCCGCCAGTGTGCCCGTTCCCGAAAATCCCTTTCTGTAGTGCGACCGTTCGGCCCGGTGGTGTGACCGCTCGTGGTTCACTAAGGCGCGCCCGCGCATTCAAATTCAAATCTTATTTATTTAATAACTCAACAGCGACTATTTCAGTGTTTTTTCTCTCCTTATAACTATGAACAAGTTATCCTAAATACTTCATTATTTGACTCTCCTTACAACTATGACAAATTATCCTAAATACTTCATTATTTGACTCTCCTTACAACTATGACAAATTATCCTAAATACTTCATTATTTGACTCCATGGCTATTCCTAATTTTTATATCTTATCCTCTTTTTTATGCGCCCCGGGCGTCATACTACCCCCCCGTTTTTATGGGCGGCTGGCGTGTGGGGCCGGATCATGATGCGGCGGCCTCGCCCGAAGATGACCTGGAGGGTGACATCCCCATTGGGCACCAGGACGCTGCGGTGCTGTCCAAACCGCAACCCGGCCCAACGCTCCCGGATGTGGGCCTGGGTGGTTGGGAGCAGGTGGACTCGCGCCTGGATCTGCCACTCGACGCCTCTCATATCGTCCCCACGACGCTGCCCTCCTGTGGTGTCCGGTCGACGGGCCTCCTCCGGCTGCCTTCGGTTCGCCTGTCGGATAGTGACTCTTCGGCCTCTGCCGAAGAGCACATTTCACGATTCGTGCCCCTTCCGGCACCAACACGCTCTGTTGTTTGCCCCTGGGCTTCCTCCTCCATCTGTCCAGAATTTGTTCCACCGTTGCTGGCCGGAGGACGACCCCTGCTGGGACCGTCCACCCCCAGTTATTTACTATTGTTTCTTCTTCCTGGAGCGGCCCGGTGGTCTCCCCCCCCCGAACCTTCCGAGACGCAACACTGTAGTAAGTCTCGGTCCGGGGAGTTGTCTCTTGTCTCGTTGGTGTGATCGTCGGGGCCTGCCGCCCTCTCGACTCTTCCTGACGGCGCCTCGTCGTCGGTCGTGCCCCGGCCCTGATGTTCTTCCCTTGCCGGACTTCCCTCGGCCACCTTGCGCCGGACCCCTGGCCGTGTGGGTGCCGTCCGGATCCTTATCTCGGGTCCGGCGGCCCGTGCTGGTATTACTTTGGCCCTCTTGGCGTCCCGTTGCAGTTGGGCACTATGCTCCCGGAACCGCTCTTTTGAGTGTTGGAATTTGTCCACGTTTCCTGAAATGATGAGAGCGGAAGTTTGGTTACTACGGTTATTGGGGTTCGATTTGCCCGGGTTAGTGTTACTGTGGTATTCTTTTAAATCCCCCAAGTATGCCCGTTTTTTAATTGTGCCCCCTGCTTCCTTAACTCTGCTATTACCGGTGACGGAAAACCCCGTACCTCCCATGGCTCGTCGTATTTTGGCGCTAACTTTGCGTTAAACTTGTCTATCGCACTAGATAGGAAGTGTGTTCTGCACCACACTAATTGCCCTATTTTGGGCTTCCATACCCTTTTCCGTAGGTCATAGTGTCGTTTCTGGTTTTCCGCGGCGTCTTCCATATTCCTGTAAGCTTCCGACCTGGTATTCTTCAGTCGTTCCCATCTTTCGGGAACCGATTCTAACACCAGACCGGAGCCTTTCGTAACTTTGTCGAACAGTGCTCCGGGCAACCGCAGCTCTTTTCCATAGAGTAATTGTGCCGGGCTATGCCCCGTTGACTCCGAAGTGCTGCTGTTATACGCGAGCATCAACTCCGGTAGGTTTTCGTCCCATCTGGTTTGTTCCCCTCCTGTCAATTCCGCTATCATGGTTTTCACTGTGCGGTTCGTGCGCTCGGTCGGGTTTTGCTGCGGTGTGTACGGCGCGGTGAATTGCTGTTTTATTCCCCAGTGTTCCATAGCTGTCTTGGTCTTCCTGCCGATGAATTGTACTCCGTTGTCAGATATCAGGATCTTAGGGGCTCCAATCCTTGCTATCACCTTTTCCCGGAATACCTTCAGGAACGTGTCCGCCGTTGCTTGCCGTACCGACGTTAATTCTACCCACTTTGAAAATTTATCTACGATTACTACCAAAATAGTATTCCCGTGTCGTGTCCTTGGTAGTGGGCCCACAAAATCCACACATAGGGTTTCCCATGGAGCCTCGGCGATCTTTGTCAGCATCTGTCCCGCTGGGTGTTGTTGCGACGTCTTGTACTGCTGACAGGTTTCGCATGTCTTCACAAAGGTTACGATGTCCTTCTTCATACCCGGCCAGAAATACTGCTTCGTGACCCTCCTGAGTGTTTTGAATATCCCTAGGTGGCCTGCCGCCTCCTGGCAGTGGTTCTCTCGTAATACCGCCTGTACCTCTTCTCCCGCGACGCACAGCTTCCAGGGGTTAAGGTCTCCCTTCTTGGAGCCCTGTTTGTACAATCTTCCGCCCTCGATCCTATATTCCTCGTCTCCCGGGTTCTCCTGGCATTCCTTGTATTTCTTTTCTAGCCAGCCCGGTCCTGTTCGTGCCATTTTTACCTCGACTGGTGGCGCGCGAGATAATGCGTCTGCTACGGCGTTCAGTTTTCCCTTGCGGTATCTTACTTCGAATTGAAACGGTTGCAAGCCTAATGCCCACCTTGCCACTCTGACCGAAGGGCTTTCAATCGAATTCAGCCATCTGAGTGCTTGATGGTCGGTTATCACTACGAACCTGTACCCTTCCAAGTACATCCTGTATTTGTGGATACTCCAATATATAGCGAGACATTCTTTTTCTGTGGCACTGTAGTTCCGCTCCGCTTGGTTCAACCTCCTGCTCGCATATGCTATCACTCGTTCCCCTTCTGGGTTCTCCTGCGTCAGCACTGCCCCTATCCCGAAGTCGCTGGCGTCCGTTTGTAACACGAACTGCCTAGTGAAATCGGGACATGCTAACACCGGTGCCCGTGTTAAGCTGGTCTTTATTTGATCAAATGCTGCCTGATGTCGAGGTTGCCAGTCGAACTTTCTCCCTTTCCGTATTAGTTCTTGGAGTGGGTCTGCCTGTTCCGAGAACCCCGGTATAAATTTCCTGTACCATGACGCCATTCCCAAAAAGCTGTGGACTTCCTTGGTTGTGCCTGGCGTTGGTAGTTCCCTTATGGCTGCCACTTTATCCGGGTCTGTCTGTATTCCTTGATCGGTTACGATATGTCCCAGATACCTTAGCTCTTTTTGAAAGAAATGGCATTTTTCCGCGTTGATTTTTAGGTTCGCTTCTTGGAGCCGCCTAAACACCTCCTGTAGCTTCTCCAGGTGCTCCCGCTTATTCCTTCCAATTACCACGATGTCATCCAGATATGCGAATGCAAACGGCTCCATTTCTGGCCCTATGATGGTATCCAGGGCTCTTTGGAACGTTGCCGGTGCCGTGGTGAGACCAAATGGCATCACCTTCCATTGGAACAGCCCTCGTCCTGGTACCGTTAATGCAGTGTACTGCTTACTATCCTCGTCCATTGGTATTTGCCAATACCCTTCCTTCAGGTCGATTGTGCTAATGAACTTGGCCTCCCGGAGTTGGTTTAATATGAAATCCATCCTTGATACCGGGTATGCGTCTTTCTCCGTTTTCTCGTTTAGTAACCTGTAGTCCACACACATTCTCCATTCGTTGTTTTTCTTCCGTACCAAGACTACCGGCGCGCTGTATGAGCTTCGTGAGGGTTCTATCAGCCCCTGGTCGAATAGTTCATCTACCTGTTCGTTTATAATGGCTTGCTGTTTTGGGTTGCGCGGGTAATAGCGTTGTTTCACTGGTCTTTCGTCCTTCATGTATATTGTGTGTGTTGCGATCGTACTGCATCCCTTCATCCTTTCAAACACCATCATTTGTTCCTCCAGGAATGTCCGGATCTCCTCCTCGGATGGCTCCGTTTTTATTCCTGCTTCCTCCCGCTGTTTCCGTTTTTGTTCCTCCTGAGGCTCTCTGATGGTTATTTCCTGATGGTCGCATCGTATTATCGTTCCTACTTTCGCCAAGAAGTCCATCCCCAGCAGCATTCCTCCTATCACTTGGTCCAGGATCAAGAAACTTAGCTTGAATCGCTTGCTCCCGAACTGGACGAGCGTGGCGAAACTCCCCATTACCTTTTGCCTTGCTCCGTTTGCCAGGGTTATTTCCTCCCTCGCCTCGTTCCATCTACCCTGCTTCCTTAGGTTTCGATAACTTCCCTGGTCGATCACGCTTCTTGATGCCCCGGTGTCCACTATTCCCTTCGCCCTTTTCGTTCCGATCCCTACCTCTGCCGTTGCCTGGAATCCATCGTAGCTTATCCCTCCTCTTCCTGCCGGTCCTAGTGCTCGGTCCTGTACTGCCAGAGTCGCCTGCTCCAGCCTCCTGTTGACGTCCGGCCGGGCTCTACAACATTCGGTTGTCCTCCGCTCGTTTCTCCCGCACACCCAGCAGAATAACCTTGGAGGGTTGCCGCACGCCCTTGTGGCGTGTCCCGTTCCTCCACACCTCATACAGATCTCCGGCCTTAGTCCGTGGCTCCTTGTCTCTGCCGGGTGATCCTGACTTTCCGTCGCCTCAATTTCCTCCACCTCCTCTGCTAGTGTTAGGAACTCTGTCAGTGATGCAAAACCTGATCTTCGTGCATAAAGCTTTATTTTGCTCCGACAGTTCTTGTATATCCTATCCAGTTTTTCTTTTTCTGAGTAACCGGTGAACCTCATCAGCTTCCTCAGCTCCATTGCATATGCCCGAGTGGGTTCCCCTTCTTTCTGCCGGAGTTGTCCGATTTTTAAATCCAGTTGCTCCTGGTACCTTGGTGGTAGGAAGTACTCTAGGAGTTCCCCTCTCAATTCTTCCCATGTTCTTACCCGACTTGGCGTCGTATTCCACCAGTCTTCTGCGGCGCCTTCCAAGATAAAAGGCATCGTTTGTACCAATTCATCCTTGTCTATGCCATATCCTGTGGCCCATTCTTCCATCTTGCCTAGGAACTCCAGTGGGTTGGATGTGCCCTGGTATCGTATTCCCCCAACTTCTTACTCTGTCCAGAGATTCCACTTTCCTCCTGTCTCCCATGCTCTGAGTCTCCTCTTTCGTGGCTGTCCTTTTGCTGTCCGGCTCGACCTGGGCCCCTCCACCCGGTATTTCCATCTTCTTGTACTTGCTTGATACCTCCATTAATCTTGTCCTGATCTCCTCTGTGTGCTCCGTGCTCTTCGTGTATGTTGACAGTCTTTGTCTTAGCTCCCTTGATCCTCCGCTTGGGTCTACGCCGAATTCACTCGCGTATTCTACCAGCTCTGCTTTTGTAGCCTGGTATACCCAGCTCGACATTACTCTCTTAGTGTCCTTTTTCCTGCAACCACTTCAACCTGTTCGGGCGCCATCTAACGGTCCTGCTTCGGGGGTGCCTGGGACGGTTCACCGGATACCAGCAGTTCGTTCCAACATTTAGTTTGATGTCAGGCGTGGTTGCTAGAAAAGAAGGTTCCACCCAGAGTAAGGACGCAGCTGGTTCGGTTAAGTTAGATTATATCTTAGTTGTTTATTTCATTTCTAGGGTTACAGAGTTATTTTACAAGGTTTCGGCGGGTCGTCGCCGGGCGGTCTGCGGGGCCAGGAGGGAGAGCTTCCGAGGGAGGGTAGTCGGGTGTCCGATGCTCCGTAGGGTGCCGAGGGGGAGGCCGTTTGGGAACAGGGCCTGACCGTCTGGGCGATCCGCTAGCTAAAGAAAGAAGAGACAAAATGGAAACGAGATAATGGGTGACGGCCCGAGGGCCGGTTACGCGAGCGAGTGTGAATGTGATGAGGAAAAGATTATGGAATCGGTGTGATAAAAGAATGACTAGAAACCCAGTGGGTCTCGGGTGAGAGATGACACGAGGCCCTTTGGGTCCGACGTGTGAGTGATGAAAAGCCCCGATAGGGCTGTTGCTAGAGATGATGCGAGGCCCTTGGGGTCCGCCGCGTAAGAATTGCAAAGTCCCTGTGGGACTCTTGCGAGAGATGACGCGAGGCCCTTGAGGTCCGACGCGTAAGAGATGCAAAGTCCCTGTGGGACTCTTACGAGAGATGACGCGAGGCCTTTGAGGTCCGACGCGTAAGAGATGCAAAATCCCTGTGGGACTCTTGCGAGAGATGACGCGAGGCCCTGAAGGTCCGACGCGTAAGAGATGCAAAGTCCCTGTGGGACTCTTACGAGAGATGACGCGAGGCCTTTGAGGTTCGGCGCGTAAGAGATGCGAAATCCCTGTGGGACTCCTGCGAGAGATGACGCGAGGCCCTGAAGGTCCGACGCGTAAGAGACGCAAAGCCGGGTAAGGCTGTTGCGACAATGCCTGGCAGTGATCCCGTGGATCTGCTGCGGCAAGCATCGGCGAATGGCCGATGGCAGTGCTCCCTCGGTATGACCGAGGTCGAATTTATTAGATTTAGCCTGAGGCTAAATCTGACCCAAAAAGTGACTAGGGCTGGTGAGGGTGCCCAACTGCGGGAGAGGGCTGATCTTACCTGGGTGAGATCCACCGCACAAGTGACTCTTCCCAGAAACTGGTCCTCCTTATATACCCGGTGGGTGCCGCCAGTGTGCCCGTTCCCGAAAATCCCTTTCTGTAGTGTGACCGTTCGGCCCGGTGGTGTGACCGATCGTGGTTCACTAAGGCGCGCCCGCGCATTCAAATTCAAATCTTATTTATTTAATAGCGACTATTTCAGTGTTTTTTCTCTCCTTATAACTATGAAAAAATTATCCTAAATACTTCATTATTTGACTCTCCTTACAACTATGACAGATTATCCTAAATACTTCATTATTTGACTCTCCTTACAACTATGACTAATTATCCTAAATACTTCATTATTTGACTCCATGGCTATTCCTAATTTTTATATCTTATCCTCTTTTTTATGCGCCCCGGGCATCATAAAGTTCACTCATTGGTTTTCCATTCAACTCATATTTAATATATCCTAACTTCTTTTTATTAACTTTTTTAAAATTATATAAATCGCTTCTTCTATCTGAATAATCGGACGTATCAAACTTTGATTCAATATCACCACGATTATCCTTATAAAAATCATCAGTTTTTATAGTATAGATAAATGAGTCTGTATCCATGTAATTTAAAATTAAATTTTCTTGAAATTTGGGCTTAATGTATTGGTAATGAAAATCATACATTTTCCATTTTGATAAGTCCAATACAGCAAAACCCAAATACATTGGCTTATCAAATACCACAGAAAGTTTTTTCATTTGGATGGTATAGAACTCGTCATTTATTTTAGTTGTACTATTAAAATTGAATTTTGAAATTAAATTTTTAGCACTGTTCGGTCAAACTCACAATATTTTTCGTCTTACATACTGTTTCTCTTTGCCTATACAAATGTAAACAAAGCTCATTAACATGTATTAACCAATCTCTGTAAATTACTCTGTTAAAACATTATGTTATTTTGCCGCTGCTAATAAAAGGCAGTTGCTGATGTTAGATCTTGGAAAACGGTTGTCTTTTTCTCGCCTGAGTTTTTAGATTGCAATTAGTTTATGCACCCCCCAACCTGATATCTTATGCAGCACAAAGGACGCTTTGTGCATTAAACATTTTGGCGCCCAACGTGGGTCAGTGTTTAAACAAATTATTAACAATTTATTAATTCATAAACAATTGTCGAAGTATCGCCCGCAACAATTATTCGCTCGACCCGCTCATCGCAACTCAACATTGTCATAACCGCATACAAAGGTGAACATTCAACCCTAGTGAATTCATCGAAAGTGAATAATAAATAAACAAATAAAGTTATTAACTATTCACGAAAATTCTAAGGGCAACGTGTCGTTCGTATAACGGAACTATTCGCGCTCTTCTTCGCACATCTCTTCGCTTGTGTGTGTGTGCTCGGCGTCGATCGCTCATCTCCTTTGCGCCGTTATTCCGCCAGCAAAGTGTTGTTGTTTTGTTTACATCGCCAACTGCAGTCGCTGGTACAGTTTTTGAGTTCTAGTCGCTTTCGCTTTGAACTAACTTCACGCATTTCCACATTCGTCGCTCCGCGTTGTTGTTGCCGCAACTTTACTCTCGTTCTCGCATTCGCATTCTTCGTCGCAGCAATGGAAACGACTATATTGGAAACGACTATAAGCAAGCCCTTTCGGTGCAATCAGAAATTGAGACCATGGAATCCACAGATAGTGGACGTGCAGACCTGGAGGACAGTTACATAACTACAAAGTTGGCAATTCAGCAACTTCTTGGAGAGGATCTGC
The DNA here is from genome assembly GCF_018153835.1 of Drosophila eugracilis. Lineage (NCBI taxonomy): Eukaryota > Metazoa > Arthropoda > Insecta > Diptera > Drosophilidae > Drosophila > Drosophila eugracilis. The sequence goes on along the minus strand of NW_024573136.1, from coordinate 64,884 downwards.
ACAACACAGTTTTCGACCACATCTCTGCACCAAGCTACAGCGCGCCGTCTCGACTGCCAGCTCTGTTTGCTCAACAGCTCCGCAGCCTAATCGACAACGCATCCGCGTTATATAGTGCCCTTTCATCGCTAGGCTCGGACGCTCAAATTTCTGAGGCGATGCTCATTTACGTGGTCATGGAGAAGTGCGATCAGCAGACCAAAACAAAATGGAACGAATCACTGGATTATCTCACTCTGCCATCCTGGAGCCAATGCACGCAGATACTTGAGCGCCACTGCCAGTTTCTTCTGTCTGACGAGCAATTCCATGGATCGGAGCGGCCAAGACCGACTCGTCCCCCAGCAAGATCTCACAATTCGTCGTTTTCGCTGACCAACGCACCATGTGTATACTGCCTCGCACCCTCACACAAATTGCTCGGATGTGACAAGTTTAAGGACGTTAATCCAACCGCGATTTGATGTCGTTAAAACACACCGTCTGTGTTTAAACTGCTGCCCATCGAGAAATCGCTGTCGCACCTGCAACAAGGCACATCATACCCTGTTGCACAATAACCATTCGCTAGATTCATCTCGCTCGCACCAACCGTATCCAACCGCACCGCCATTGGAAGCTGCAACACACTCGCACTCGCATTCTGGCCAGAAGTCTCAGGTGTTGCTTGCCACTGCTATGGTTCTCGTCAAGGATGCGTTTGGAACCTACTGGCCTGGAAGAGCTCTTCTAGACTCCTGCTCTCAAGTGAACTTCGTGACGGAAGACTTCGCACAACGGCTTCGCTTACGGAGGGAAAGACATGCAGTCCAAATTCGAAGCATCGGCCATTCGCAAACAGATATTAAATATTGCACAACTGCATCTGTCAAATCTCGCATTTCATCTTTCGTACTCTCCGCAGATCTCTGTATTAATCCACAAATCTCATACCAGCCCGATCTGGCCATCGACGTTTCGACTTGGAAGCTGCCAGAAAATACGCCGCTCGCTGATGAAAGATTCTACCAATCACGCCACGTCGATCTGCTACTGGGAACCGAAGCCTTCTTCGACGCCTTAACTGTAGGGAAAATAAGGCTGGGACCTCAAGGCCCGCTGCTGCAGAAAACTCAGTTTGGCTGGGTCGTAACCGGCCGACTGCAGCAAACCGCGCCGATAGAAGTTTCCACTTGCATGGCTTTAAACGCAAGTTCAATTGATGTCAACCTCAAACGTCTGTGGGAACTGGAGGCAGTCGACTCGCCACCTCTGCAGAAGCCGGAGCATGCTATTTGCGAGGAACAGTACGAGAAGACCACTTGTCTCGACAGCACTGGTAGGATTGTCGTCAAACTGCCATTCAAGGCTGACCCAACTCGGTTGGGAGACTCATTTGATATCGCTCGCCGTCGGTTCCTAAGCATGGAACGTCGCCTATCGAAATCTCCAGCACTTCGTCAACAATACTGCGACTTCATGGAGGAGTATGAGAAATTGAGGCACATGTCCCCAGTTATTCGTCCTAAACTGCACGAGCCGCACTACTACATCCCGCATCACTGTGTCCTCAAACCCAGCAGTGAGTCTACTAAGCTTAGGGTGGTGTTTGACGCCTCTTGCCGGACGTCAAATCAATTATCACTCAACGACTTGCTATGCGTTGGCCCAACACTCCAGGAGGACTTGTACCTGCAGCTTCTAAAGTTCAGGCTTCATCGTTACGCCATCACTGCAGATGTGACCAAAATGTATAGGCAAGTAAATCTCGACATTATTGATCGCAAATACCAGTACATTCTTTGGAGAGCATTTCCAGAAGACACGCTGCGCACGTATCAATTGAATACGGTAACCTACGGCACTGCAGCCGCCCCATTTTTGGCAACACGTAGCCTCAACCACCTCGCTGATGTTCATCAAGCTGACTGTCCAATCGGCGCCGCTATCATAAAGTCGTCTTTCTATGTTGATGACCTACTCACGGGTGCAGACGACTTAGAGACGCTTCGCATTATCAAGTCACAGAAATTCTTCGTCGAGGGCATTTCCCACTCACCAAATGGCATTCCAACTACGTTGGATTCATGGAAGATCAGGCATCCAAGAAGCTCAGTTCCTGTGGCGAGGGACTAGCCAGCGCTCTTGGAGTGAACTGGAACCAGCACAAGGATACACTGTTCTTCAAGTTCATACCAAGGAACCACGCAACGCGTATCACCAAAAGAAGTATTTTGTCCACCGCATCCGCCTTGTTCGACCCGCTTGGTTTGCTCTCACCGCTTGTTGTTGTCGCAAAAATACTTCTGCAAGAACTTTGGCTCGCTGGCCTGCAATGGGACGAGAGCGTTCCAGAAAACATACACACGGCCTGGAGCAAATGCCTAGAATCATTCCAAAACAGTCTCAATTTTATCGATTCCCCGCTATTGCCTCCAACACAAGATGCGATCACTTCAACTTCATGGATTTTGTGACGCATCAATCAGGGCTTACGGCTGCTGCGTGTATCTACGCTCGGAAACGTCGACGGGAGATGTCGCAGTGCAGCTATTGACTGGCAAATCGAGAGTGGCTCCTGTGAAGAAAAATCCCTTCCAAAACTGGAATTGTGTGGAGCGCATTTGCTGGGCCAACTGTATGCGAAATTGAAGCCTCTATTAGCGGACAGAAAATTCTCGGTCTATTTCTGCTAAAACAGCACTCAGTCACACTGTCAGCATTCGTTGGAAACCGAATCTCCGAAATTCAAGAATGGACCGCAGATGGCCAGTGGAAATTTGTACCAGGTGAGAGCAATCCGGCGGACATAGTTTCGCGCGGAGCTGCTACAACTGAGCTGGCAGCATCGCTGTGGTTCACAGGTCCACAGTTCTTGACCCAACCATCGTCCCAGTGGCCAACCACTCCGCAAATCATCGAAGGAGCACATTCACCACGGCTGTGATCAGCAATCATGTTCTCCAACAGCTGACTCACATCAGCTCATACACTCGCTGCATTCGAACCATCGCATACGTCTTTCGCTTCGCCAACTTATCAAGAGGAGTCAAAATTGTCAATCCATCGCTTACATCGGAAGAACTTCGCCGAGTATTGTTCAGCATCGTCTACAATATTCAGCAACAGTCGTTCCTTGAAGATTTTCACTCACTGCAGAAAGCTAAGCCGCTTACAAGTCACCTAAAGTATTTAACGCCTTTTCTCGACAGCTCATCAGGACATGCTCTTATAAGGGTTGGAGGACGATTACAGAACGCCGACATCCCTGAATCTGAAAGGCATCCGCTGCTACTGCCTAGCAAATCGCACTTTGCATGGATTTATGTACGACACTTGCATCTGAGGAATTGTCACGCAGGCCCGAAAGCTCTAGTCGCGCTAATCCGTCTGGAATACTGGATCATCAACGCCAGGGACCTGGCTCGTCGAGTGGTGCGTTCCTGTATCGCCTGCGTTCGGTTCAGACCCAAACTGGAGAACCAACTCATGGGATCGCTACCACTAGAACGAGTGCTACCGCAACAGCCGTTCCAAAGGTGTGGCGTCGACTTCTGCGGACCGTTTAACACATATCTTCTCATTAGAGGAAAGGGTCCAACAAAGTCCTACCTCGCCGTCTTCATTTGTTTGGCATCCAAGGCCGTCCATATAGAAGTCGTCTCGGATTTGTCAGCCAAGGCATTTCTTGCAGCACTTAAACGGATGATCGCCAGACGGTCAATTCCAACCGACATCTTCTGCGACAACGGAACCAATTTCGTCGGAGCTGCCAACCATCTTCAAGAACTACGAGCGTTCCTTCAAGACAAAGCCACGCAAGAAGTCATTTCGTCTTATTTGTCAACTGATTTCATAACTTTCCATTTCATCCCTCCTAGAGCTGCTCACTTTGGAGGCCTTTGGGAGGCGGCGGTAAAAAGCGCCAAGAGTCTACTCTACAGAACACTGATGAATTCAAGATTCACCTTCGAGGAGCTCTGCACCATAACCACTGAAGTCGAAGCGATTCTCAACTCGCGCCCATTGTCTCCGCTGTCTCCAGATCCCAACGACTTTGGGGCACTTACTCCGGGCCACTTCCTGGTGGGGAAATCTCTTCGTGCCCTTCCAGAACGGACTGTGTCATCAACACATGCGTCCAGCCTGGAACGATTCGACGCCGTGACCGCGAGCAAACAACAGTTTTGGCGAAGGTGGTCGCTTGAGTACCTACAGGAACTACGCTCGCGCACCAAATGGACAACACCATCGGCCAACATCAGGGCTAACACCATGGTCATCATCCACGACGACAATCTGCCTCCTCAGCGATGGAAGATCGGGCGCGTCGAGACCGTTGTTCCCGGAAAGGATGGGCTAGTTCGAGTGGCCCACATTCGAACCAGCACTGGGGTGTGCAGCCGACCAGTGCATAAGCTGGCAGTATTACCCACGGATTCTCAATCTTGTTGAAAGATGATACTTTCAAGGCGGCCGGGATGTTCGGTCAAACTCACAATATTTTTCGTCTTACATACTGTTTCTCTTTGCCAATACAAATGTAAACAAAGCTCATTAACATGTATTAACCAATCTCTGTAAATTACTCTGTTAAAACATTATGTTATTTTGCCGCTGCTAATAAAAGGCAGTTGCTGATGTTAGATCTTGGAAAACGGTTGTCTTTTTCTCGACTGAGTTTTTAGATTGCAATTAGTTTATGCACCCCCCAACCTGATATCTTATGCAGCACAAAAGACACTTTGTGCATTAAACAAGCACAATGGTTTTTTCGACCGAGTTTATCAACATCTGTAGACTCCCATGTAGTTACCAATTTAACCTCTACACATTTTTCAGGATTTTCCATAGTTTTTCCATAGCCCGAGTTTTTCATTCATTTAAAAAGATCTTTTTCAAATTCATTCTTGGCATTCTGTCTATGTAAAGTATTTAAGTCAATATAAATCATTAGCCATGGTTTTTGTAAAAAGCGAAAAGCGAATCAGTTTTTAATTAAAACTCTAGATAATTCTTTAGAGTTGAACAAGAAAATTGTGAGCAGACATTATGTGCGTGTTCATAATCATCTTGATAGCATTCCTTTTCTGTCAAGTTACTATAGAATTCTGCTCTTGATGGTAGGGAAGTTTCCTCAAGTCGACTAGCTGAAACTAAATATTCATATGGAAAGATACCCTTTTTACGCATTAGCCTAAATTCTATTTCGTTTTTAAAAAATATTTTTACTGTATTTAACTGATCATCAATTAAGCTAGAAGCAAGGGTATCTAAATTTGATGGCATAAATCTGAATGTGTCAAGAAATCCAATTTCAAAATTGTTTTTTTAATTTACCTTTATATATATCCGAAATAAACATTATAAATTTGTACTACCCTACAAATTATTTAAGTTATCTTCAGCAGCGCTATACATCGATGCATCCATGCTGTCTGCATTTCCCCAACCATAACTTCCTCTATTACTGTGCGGGAAAGAGCAACCGCTACGTAATTCCCCTTGGCTGGAAGATACTTAATCTTATATACAAATTCATTCAATTTGATTCTCGAACGTTGCAGTTTCATGCTGGGCTTATTCATATGGAAAGATACCCTTTTTACGCATTAGCCTAAATTTTATTTCATTTTTAAAAAATGTTTTTACTGTATTTAACTGATCATCAATTAAGTTAGAAGCAAGGGTATCTAATCTTAATGGTATAAATCTGAATGTGTCAAGAAATCTAATTTAAAAATTGTTTCCATTTGAAGTTTTTATGGTTTTGGACACCGAAATATATTGTTCTTTATTTACTGGGATTGCATTAATACTACCAGGAATTTTAGCCAAGTCTTCAATAAAAAAATGACAATCATATATAAAAAAATTATGAAAAAACACTGGTATGAATTTGCATAGCCTACACTCCAAGTTACATTTAGAATGGGCTGCACCCCTAGATAAACCTGTTAAGTGGCAATGATCCCTAACTCTATCAGTTAATAATATTTTCTTACAAATATGACAATTAAATGAATCCTGAAATTCAAACTCGTCTTCAGGAGACATTATGATTGGCTGAATTGTATACAAGTATATTTCATTTAATTTTGGTAAATCTTGTAAAAGAGAGTCTACAAAATTTTACACTGCATTACTAGCTGTTTTTTTTACGAATTTATCTACCTTAGAATCAAAGGCACACTTAATATAATAAGCATAAGATATGGGTATATGATTATTTAAATTAAATAATTTCGGGCTTACTTCAATATTACTCGGCTCCAGTACACATTCAAAGTCGGCGTACCCAACGTACGGAACCGGAAGCTGCATGCGGTATAGGGTAAACTCCAGAGTTCGCTTGTTTAATTCCGGTAGCCTGGAGACTTTTCCGCTACAAACAGTTGTATGCCTTAGAGCAGCATCCTCAGATCCAGAGAAATTCAAGCAAACATGACACAGCCATTGTGATCTGTTCTGAGACCCGTTTTGCCTTGTTAATAATCTATAAAAACAATTAGTTTTTATTTAGTTTGTTTTATTTATAAATAAATAAATATATATCTGTCGCAGTGAGATTCCTAGTAAATGTAGCATTCCGGTAATTTGGGAATTCGTGGAATTCCCTGCTTCTGCTTTACTAGCTGATATTAAGCGAAAGCACGGCAGCAGAGGCAGAGACGCTCTGTTCGATGGTAAGATACCAAGAGTCTTGAGTAAGACAGAGATGGGTGCATACGCTCGACTTGAGTGAGTTTATGACGTGAGCGCGTATGCTGAGATAGTTAAGTTGAGCTTCGGTATTCTAACCGATCGAAACTCGCTGTGCAGCTGCGTCAATCATCAAAAGTATCAACATGGATAACATACCCTTGCCGCCGACATCAGAAGTGGGATTGACTCCGCCAAAAAAGGACAGCTCAAGCGTATATAGGGCAGCCTTAGAAGAGCAAAATCGCAATTTAATGGAAATAATAAAATCCATGCAGGCACCAAGAGCACCGGCAATAGACGGGAGAGCACTCCACGTCACTCCCAAGTTTTGCCCTGACACCGCTGGAGCAGATGCATCTGCTTGGTGTACTACAGTGGACTTGATTTTTGCGGATAATGCTCTCGAAGGCAGTGCGCTTGTGATTGCGTTAAGCAAAGCATTAGAAGGTAGTGCATCGCAATGGCAGTCCCAAATATGCTTCGCTGGCATCACATGGTCGCAGTTTAAGGAATTCTTCATCAAACGTTTCGTGGGCATTGAGACAACTTCTGCCATACTGATGAACATTTTGAACGGACGACCCAAAACTGGAGAGAGTCTCGCTGAGTATGGCAGTCGCATTGTCACCCTATTGCTCTCTAAGTGGAAGGCAAAGAATTTGGAGGAGATTGCGGTATCAGTAGCGTTAGCTCACATGGCTCAAATTGATAATAATTTGTTGCCTTGGCTGTTTACAACGAATGTGACGACTCGTAATGAGCTGCAGCAGCAGCTACAGGCTTTAGCTTTCAAGAAGAGTAACAACGAGGAGGTCGGATATTCGACGGGTCCGGATAAGAAGAAAATAAGAATGCAGTCGCAGGTGAAGTGTCATTTTTGTGGAAAGGCTGGCCACAAATATGCAGAATGTCGCTCTCGAATGGAGAAAGCATCAGCCCCAACAGAAAGGAGTTATAGCGTGAGCAGCACGGCCGGAGTGAAGGATCGATCAAAATGAAATGTTTTAAGTGCGGTGAAAACGGACATGTGGCTTCTGTATGCCCCAAAAATCATACTGGTGGAAACAGCAAGAGCTACGAAAAGCTGTATTTAAGCTGTGAAATCGGTTGTGGCGCTATTTGGAAGGCCAACTAGAATAATAGCGGATCAAGGTACCGGAGCTAGTAGGGCAAATGGACAGGTTGAACGCGTGATGAGCACACTTAAGACAATGCTGACAGCAGTTGAAACGAGTCAGAGATCATGGCAGGAGGCATTGGCTGAAGTACAACTGGCCATGAATTGTACTGCAAATCGAGTCACCAAGCTTAGCGCTTTAGAGCTATTAATAGGAAAAGAAGCTAGGCCCTTTGGTTTATTGTCAATAAACAAAGAAGACAAGGATGTAGATAGAGAACAGATTGGAATTTAAGCCAAGGAAAACATGGAAAATAATGCAAGATATGACAAACAAAGATTTGACAAAAATAAGGCAAAGATTATGAAGCATAACGTAGGTGATCATGTTTTGCTGAAAAACGAAGATCGACATCAGACAAAGCTCGATCCCAAATTTAAAGGTCCTTTTGAGGTGATCAAAGTCTTAGACGGCGATAGATATGAACTAAAATCATTAGTAAATAAGCGAACGTATAAATATTCACATTAGTGGCAAAGAGCGCTACCAAGCAGACAAATAATTAACGAATTAAACCAAGAATTCGATGGCCTAAGTGATGGCGATTCCCAGGAGGGGAACGAACTAATATACGGCGTTAGTAAGCGTGCGCCTGTGTCCCAAGAGGGGAATTGAGTACCGCACCATAACAGCTGTCTCACAGGGATGAGAAGTGTTATGGCGGGGGTCAAAGTGATTGGGTGTAAGTGTACACACCAAATTAAATTGAGAAACTAAGAGACAAATCTAAGTTATGTAAAATCTAAATTATTGGAAAATTCTGATTAGAATTAAATGATATGAATGATAATATGATACATACTTTGAAATATTTTCAATGAACATATAATGTCCATTTCGACCATCTTCCAAAAACAGTATGTTACCGTGACATGGTTTCTCAATCTCCGATTGAAAAAGCGGCCCAATTGTTTGTTTGGTATCTTCATTATACCCAAAGATGTTTATACTCATGTTGAGATTATTCTTTAAAAAAAATGTTCACACATATTATTTCTATAGGGAAATATATTTTTTCATTGAATATATCAACGTTATAGTAACTACATCTTTGGGGGTTTTTAACATTTATTAAAGCCGATATCAAGGCCCATTTAAAACAGTATGCATCCTTTTCATTACATACATTAATAATAGCTAATAATACCTAAGAATGTTGGTAGCTGGATAAATGATCAACCTGATAAAGGTGTATTATTTTGATTAATGCCCAGCCGCTATCTTTTTTTTCCTACTATTTCCATAGCATGTTCAATAAAAATAGAAAAATATAAAGATTCCAAATCCGAGAGCTGATTCATAATAGAATTTTTACTCTGAAAACTTTTAATCTCTATTTCTTCCGTTTCATTCTTAAAGAGTAAATACGTCGAAATTTATTTTGACCGACATACAACTTTTTAATAATGTTCTGAGATGTGTGAGTAAAAATGATCCTGCTTCACTCATAAAGTTTTCAGGTAATTGAATATCTGATCCATCGTTTACATACATGTATTTAGGAATCCTTCCCTTAAATCTTTCCGAAATTTACTTGATATGTTCATCGATAGGTCGAACTGCATTCTTTTTATGCATTTCCGTGTGGACATGGTTTGCACTCTTGTTTTTGATATCAACAATTGGCACGAATGACAAAACTCGAATTAATTATTCATTTTTTGTTTTTTGTTTTTGTTTTTTCTTTTTTATTTGTTTTATGATACTTGATAATGTATATATATATATATATATTTATTTAATACATTTCACTACACTTTTACTTGATTGTTTCTTTTCAAGTTTTCAAGCTAACAACAATGTTGCACCGAGAAAGACTTGGAAAAAACTAATAAAATTCTCCGATTTTTTACACAGTTTTAAAGTGGGCGTTCACAAATTTTTGAAGTCTGGGAGTTACAATTCTAGGTTTCAAAAGATAGCAGCTCAGATAGATTCCTAGAGTTTGAGATGGTTCGAAAACAAAAAGAATCTCAGTCTTATAAATAAAGTTCTTTGGTTAGAATAGATCAGAAATATTTTTTTCATTTGCAGGATTAAAGATATCTACAAGTCAGGGTAGAAAAGATGTAAAACACTAGAAATTTGTTTAAAATATATTCGGTAAGCAGGTCGTAAAGAGCATATTTTTTTTTAACCTAAAGTCTTGGATGTACATTATGTATTCGGATCAAATTAAATCGTTTCTCAGTTTAATGGAGTTCTACAAAATTCTCACTATCTGCGATTTCTCTTTATAAATACAAAATTACTTCAGTGTGAAGAAGTTAAAATGATAACTTCTATCCATGGTGTACATCGAAAAACATGTGTCTGGAGTAAGGATTCAGCTACGGAAGGAATCGACCCTTGTGGATCTCATGAAAATTTTGAGTACGAAAGGGAGGCAGAAAACATTATGAATATATATTATAATATAGGAAAAAGAATGAGAAGAAAATAAAAAATACAAAAAAAAAGTCTTTCAGACTATATAACTTTTTTTCAGATAATTATATAATGAGTTCATTATATAATGAAAACAAAATCACTGAAATAATGAAAATAATTAAATAAGAACATTTCTTGTTAAAGTAAATATTTGTTTTATTTACTTCAGTTAACATGGGCGTGAAAAACAAAAGATTTTTATATTTGAATTTTAAATATTTTTATTTTATTTTATTTGTATACAATTTTTATTCAAATATCTAAGCTATTGGCAATATTAATTAAAAACTGATCGTCTTTATCTTTTAGTAATTTTAGATACTTATTTTCTAAGTCATCCACTTTTATATCATCAAAGAGGTTGTCGTCGTCTGGAAAGACAATTTCTTCCGGGTCATCCAAATCAATTCTTTGAGCACATTGAAAGTGCTCATACAAAAACTACTTTTCAAATACATCCATCGTTTCATCTCCAAATGGGAAATCTTCCCATTTGAGTGATTCCAACTCTTGTGGGTGCGAATACTTGCCTCAGACTCCTGTCTATTGTGTCTTCTTCGTCGAGAGCCATTACATAGTTTGGCTCCGAGTCTTCGATGACCACCACATCGGAGTCTTAGTGACCGATTTCGATGTCCGTCAACAATTCCAAAACCTGAATCGAATCGACGAATTCCACAGATATTACGCTCATGGTGATTTTGGCGCTCCTGACGAACTGGTACTGAGCAATTTGACTGTTCTCCTTTTTATACTTAAAGGGCATAAAGATATGTTATACTCCTAGACCCGACAACAATCAAATTCACTTTTTCAACTATATTAAAAGTCAGATATCCCAAACACTATGAAATATGAATAGAAAATTTATGGGCTTATGATTTCTGTGCCAGAATCCATACTGACTAAAAGGACCTGCGGTGTAGTGAGGGAAATCCTAACCACAGGAGACGACAGATAATGGGTTTCTGGGTGGGGGAAACCATGTTTTAATCACTAATGTGACAGGTTAATAGCCCATAAATCTGTGCCAGAACCAGCGAAAACACACTACTAACAACAACGTTGTGAAGTGGAGGATATGTTCTGGGGTTCTTTAAGCATCTGTTGACCTTACTTCTGGTGGTGTTATGATGGTAATTTTACCAATCCTTGCTGAACATCCTGTAGGCATGTCTATTATGCGTTGGTTACGTGGCAGTATCGCTTCTTGGTTGCTCCGGCATGTTATGTGAGCAGACGTATTCGTAAATATTTTGAAAAGGCACTGGTTTTTTCCATTCAACTTCTTCAAGAATGTATCTTTTTTATACTCGATCATAGCACCACTTGCTATTTGCAGAATCATGAGTAGGCTGAGAGTTGTCGCTTTTCCTGATGCCCTTTTGGCGGCTCTTGTCATCCTTTTCTGGCTTGACTCGTCGGCTTGGTCGTCCTTGTATTGAGACGGTAACAATCAGATTTTATTTAAGGGTCTTTTGATTTCCCCAGTATTGGCTTTTATTGTTACTACACGGACTTTATCATCTTGTCCTTTTGCAGTTCTTATTATCTTTCCCATAGGCCATATGGCTGGATGCGTGTTTTCTTGTTTTAGTAAAACAAGTTGTCCTTCTTTCACGCTCGCAGCCCATCCAATCTTTATTGACATCCATGTCAATTTTTCTGCTCGGTAGAGCTCTTTGTAGCTTTGATAATACCAAGGCTTGCGTTGTGGCTTTCAAGGTGCTTTTAAACCTTGTTTTGATTTCCAAGTTCACGCTATTCTTTAGCACTTCAACGCATTGTGAGATTCATTGAACTTCTATATTGCTCTTTGTTTTCCGAACTTGTAACTGCTGAGCTGCTTCCTCTGATGTAAGAGTTTTTTGGGGTTCTCCATCAATTAGGACTCTCCATTGGTCATAGTTACCGGCCTTATTATACCCGTTACTCGTAGAGTAAAAGTGTATACCAGATTAGTCGAAAAGTATGTAACAGGTAGAAGGAAGCGTTTCCGACCATATAAAGTATATATTTTCTTGGATAAGGATCAATAGCGAAGTCTATTGAGCCATGTCCGTCTGCCCGTCCGTCTGTCCGTATGAACGCTTTGTCCTCTCACAGCGGACGCAGACGATCTAGAGGTGCTCATGCCGGCTCATTTCTTGATTGGTGACTCGCAGCATGCTCCTCCTGAGTTTCACCCACAATCTGAGTGCTTCGCGGAGCAGTTCCTGATCCAGCAGGTAATGGTAGGTCATTACTGGAAGGCATGGAGCCGGGACTGGCTAGCACATCTACAGCAGAGGTCCAAGTGGTGCCGCGAGGCTGAAGGACAACAGCTAGACGACCTCGTCATCATTAAGGACGACCGTTTTCCGCCGTCCAATGGCTACTGGGGCGCGTCGTCAAGCTACACCCGGGGACGGATACGTTGGTTCGGGTTGTAACGCTTAAAACCAAGCAAGGCCGGTTGAAGCGTTCGGTGACGAAGATCTGTCCACTGCCGATCCGATCATAAGCAGCCTCACATACACACCTCAATTATAATTAACTTTTTTCTTGCGAACACTTCTTGTTTACTTTCCCATACTAGATTCTACCCCACAACCAGGATGGACTGGACAAGCGAAGGTTTCTCATGCTAGGTCTAAAGGCAGTCGTCTTCGGCAAGCGAGAGAACGCGCACGTCGCATCTAACGCGAGACGCTATTTGCATATGTCATATATTAATAAACGTGAATTTTTTTGTCTTTTGTGTTTTGCATTGCCTGGGAACCCCTCTTAGTCAAATGCAAGGGGACACAACTTTACAAAGTCTATCCATGTATTTCTGATCCAGTTTCTGCAGCTTTTCTCCAATTTTTTGTTCTTTGAGATCACGTTCGATGTTCCATGGGAGCTGCTACGGAGATTGGTGAACGTCACATTGGCACATTTTTCCAAGTACTCTTGCAGTGCAGATGTGATTGATTGCAGCCAAAATACCTTTGCTTTTTGTCAGGATAGCGGTGTCTTGTTCTTCAACTTTAGTGATGGGTGTTTCGTAGGCGTATCTGAAGCATAAATGGAGTACAGGGTAGGGCCGAGTACGCTATCTTGGGAAACTCCAGCAGAGATTGGTTTGGTGTACGACTTATATCGATCAGCAGATAGCAGAAAGTGCGTTCTTCCGAAAAGCTTTTCACAATCAATGATTTCTAAGTCGGAAGAAGAAAAAATAAATAAAATATCATTCCGGAAACCGAGCAAGGGTACAGAATGCGGTAGATGTGTTTGAATGGGTCACTCTGATGATAACTTGACGTGCCCTGCGCGACAAGTAAAATGCAACAAATGTATGTGGTTCGGGCATTTCGCCCGAAAGTGCAAAAGAAATCTTAAATGCCAGTCCACACAGCCAAACAACGGTGGCACAAAGCGATCACGGATAGATGTGCGGCAAGTGCAAGATGAATCCGCTCCTTCTGGAATGAAACCGTCTAAGGAAGAATGATTCCGGATTTGGAGCGATGATGATGAAAGCCGTAGTTTTCAACACCAGATCCAGCTCGGAGAGATAATTTCGGGGTTATGCTTTAAACCAATTGCTTAACGTAATTTGTTTGTTTGAGGCTCCTATATCAACAAGCTCAGATAAAGAGATCATTGCTTCATTTTATGTAATTGAAAATGGAAAACAATAGTTACTGGACCTAGAAACAGCGATTAAATTGAACGTATTAGCATTGGGATTGCAGGTTAGCCGAGCTGAGTGCATTACTCCATTACCCAAGTGGAAAGGAGTAACAGTCAAGTTATTAATTGATCCTAGCATTAGGCCCATAGAACAGCCAATGAGACTTATACCGGCTGCCATCGAAGCTAAGGTAATGTTTAAGCTAGAGGAGGCTCTAAGCAGTGACATAATAGAGGCAGTGGTCAGTCACAGCCCTTGGATTTCGCCCATCGTAATAGTTCTTAAATAAAATGGCGACATCCGGTTGTGTTTGAATATGCGGATGTCCAATAGAGCGGTGATGAGGGATGCGTTCCCGAGAAAGCAGATATTATCACTTCATTCCGAGACCCGAGGAGCTTCCTACGTCTGGTCACTTACGTCGGGAAGTTTATTCCTCACTTTGTCACACATACTGGAATTTGCATGCTTACACATACACGCGCAATTATGCGAGCGCATTAGTTCTAAAGCCAAATGAATTGGAAATTAAAGATCACTTAAGAAGAACAACTGAACCATAGCGCATTAACTTTATTGTCTGTCCCGTCCGTCTAAGCGAGTTGGCCTACCGTTAGAATTCAACTTGGACCTTTAGTTGCTTGTGGCACAGGACCACTTTAGAAGGACGTTCCCGTTTTGGACATCCAATTGGTGAACGTCACATTGGCACATTTTTCCAAGTACCCTTGCAGTGCAGATGTGATTGATTGCAGCCTAAATACCTTTGCTTTTTGTCAGGATAGCGGTGTCGTCGTCATAGGACGCACTTAGCACGTCTTGTTCTTCAACTTCAGTGATGGGTGTTTCGTAGGCGTATCTGAAGCATAGATGGAGTACAGGGTAGGGCCGAGTGCGCTATCTTGGGAAACTACAGCAGAGATTGGTTTGGTGTACGAAAAAAAGCTTTTCACAATCAATGATTTCTAAGTCGGAAGAAGAAAAAATAAATAAAATATCATTCCGGAAACCGAGCAAGGGTACAGAATGCGGTAGATGTGTTTGAATGGGTCACTCTGATGATAACTTGACGTGCCCTGCGCGACAAGTAAAATGCAACAAATGTATGCGGTTCGGGCATTTCGCCCGAAAGTGCAAAAGAAATCTTAAATGCCAGTCCACACAGCCAAACAACGGTGGCACAAAGCGATCACGGATAGATGTGCGGCAAGTGCAAGATGAATCCGCTCCTTCTGGAATGAAACCGTCTAAGGAAGAATGATTCCGGATTTGGAGCGATGATGATGAAAGCCGTAGTTTTCAACACCAGATCCAGCTCGGAGAGATAATTTCGGGGTTATGCTTTAAACCAATTGCTTAACGTAATTTGTTTGTTTGAGGCTCCTATATCAACAAGCTCAGATAAAGAGATCATTGCTTCATTTTATGTAATTGAAAATGGAAAACAATAGTTACTGGACCTAGAAACAGCGATTAAATTGAACGTATTAGCATTGGGATTGCAGGTTAGCCGAGCTGAGTGCATTACTCCATTACCCAAGTGGAAAGGAGTAACAGTCAAGTTATTAATTGATCCTAGCATTAGGCCCATAGAACAGCCAATGAGACTTATACCGGCTGCCATCGAAGCTAAGGTAATGTTTAAGCTAGAGGAGGCTCTAAGCAGTGACATAATAGAGGCAGTGGTCAGTCACAGCCCTTGGATTTCGCCCATCGTAATAGTTCTTAAATAAAATGGCGACATCCGGTTGTGTTTGAATATGCGGATGTCCAATAGAGCGGTGATGAGGGATGCGTTCCCGAGAAAGCAGATATTATCACTTCATTCCGAGACCCGAGGGAGCTTCCTACGTCTGGTCACTTACGTCGGGAAGTTTATTCCTCACTTTGTCACACATACTGGAATTTGCATGCTTACACATACACGCGCAATTATGCGAGCGCATTAGTTCTAAAGCCAAATGAATTGGAAATTAAAGATCACTTAAGAAGAACAACTGAACCATAGCGCATTAACTTTATTGTCTGTCCCGTCCGTCTAAGCGAGTTGGCCTACCGTTAGAATTCAACTTGGACCTTTAGTTGCTTGTGGCACAGGACCACTTTAGAAGGACGTTCCCGTTTTGGACATCCAATTGGTGAACGTCACATTGGCACATTTTTCCAAGTACCCTTGCAGTGCAGATGTGATTGATTGCAGCCTAAATACCTTTGCTTTTTGTCAGGATAGCGGTGTCGTCGTCATAGGACGCACTTAGCACGTCTTGTTCTTCAACTTCAGTGATGGGTGTTTCGTAGGCGTATCTGAAGCATAGATGGAGTACAGGGTAGGGCCGAGTGCGCTATCTTGGGAAACTACAGCAGAGATTGGTTTGGTGTACGAAAAAAAGCTTTTCACAATCAATGATTTCTAAGTCGGAAGAAGAAAAAATAAATAAAATATCATTCCGGAAACCGAGCAAGGGTACAGAATGCGGTAGATGTGTTTGAATGGGTCACTCTGATGATAACTTGACGTGCCCTGCGCGACAAGTAAAATGCAACAAATGTATGCGGTTCGGGCATTTCGCCCGAAAGTGCAAAAGAAATCTTAAATGCCAGTCCACACAGCCAAACAACGGTGGCACAAAGCGATCACGGATAGATGTGCGGCAAGTGCAAGATGAATCCGCTCCTTCTGGAATGAAACCGTCTAAGGAAGAATGATTCCGGATTTGGAGCGATGATGATGAAAGCCGTAGTTTTCAACACCAGATCCAGCTCGGAGAGATAATTTCGGGGTTATGCTTTAAACCAATTGCTTAACGTAATTTGTTTGTTTGAGGCTCCTATATCAACAAGCTCAGATAAAGAGATCATTGCTTCATTTTATGTAATTGAAAATGGAAAACAATAGTTACTGGACCTAGAAACAGCGATTAAATTGAACGTATTAGCATTGGGATTGCAGGTTAGCCGAGCTGAGTGCATTACTCCATTACCCAAGTGGAAAGGAGTAACAGTCAAGTTATTAATTGATCCTAGCATTAGGCCCATAGAACAGCCAATGAGACTTATACCGGCTGCCATCGAAGCTTAGGTAATGTTTAAGCTAGAGGAGGCTCTAAGCAGTGACATAATAGAGGTAGTGGTCAGTCACAGCCCTTGGATTTCGCCCATCGTAATAGTTCTTAAATAAAATGGCGACATCCGGTTGTGTTTGAATATGCGGATGTCCAATAGAGCGGTGATGAGGGATGCGTTCCCGAGAAAGCAGATATTATCACTTCATTCCGAGACCCGAGGAGCTTCCTACGTCTGGTCACTTACGCCGGGAAGTTTATTCCGGATTTAGCCGATCGCACAGAACCGTTGAAGAAATTGTTGGGAAAGGACACCAAATTTGTCTGAGGCCCCAAAGAGAAAGAAGCGTTCAACGATTTGAAAACTTGCATGGCTGAAATACCCAGACATTCAAACTTCAATATAAAACATCGAACATGTCTGATTGCTTTCGCTAGCCGAAGTTTGTCTGATGTGTAGAAGCGGTTTTCACAAACTGAAAAAGAAAGATTGGCACTGGTATGGGCGGTAGAAAAATTGTATTACTACTTAGCCGGTTTAGAGTTTGTGTTGATTACCGGCCACAAGTCGCTCGCAATATTTAAGCCATCATCACATTACCAGCTCGAATATAGCATATACTGGAGAGCTCAATACCTATGTCAATGAGCATATCAGAGATAGCAGAGAAAAGTATCCTTGATGAAAGAATTGTGTATGCCATTACTTTCTTGAAAGATGATACATGGAGTTCCGCCGCATTAAATAACCTCGTTACTACTCGAGCTTTCCACAATCGGAAACATCCAACTGAGAGGAAACCGTTTAATCATTCCGACTTTTCTGCGGGAAAAGGTGCTAGAGCTAGCCCATGAAGGCCATCCAGGCGAATCCGCAATGAAGCTTTGGCTACGTTCCAAGGTTTGGTGGCGGCTGAAAAGTTTGTAACGTCCTGCAGGAATTGCCTTCTAGTCTCGCAAGCAAACAATCCAGCACCGATGAGTAGGACACCGTTTCCTACGGGTCCTTGGATATGCGTGGCTACGGGTTTGTTCGGTGCCTTGCCAAATTTCGTTTTCATTGATTATTACTTGCGATACATGGATCTTAAATTACTGCGTTCTATAAGATCAACGACCATTATCGATGTAATAAAAGAAATTTTCTGAAGACTTGGTTTTCACAAATACTTACGGACGGACAATGGACGGCGTACATCAGTATTAAGTTTAAAGATTATTGCAAGGTTTGTTGCATAGAGCAGAATAAAACTCCGCCTTTCTGCCCTCAGCCTAATCGTGAGACTGAAAGTATAAACAGACCGCTAGTGAAGCGATTAAAGATCGCATACTAGAACAAAAATAACTATAAAGAGGAGTTACAGATATTTGTGCTGTTGTACAATGTAACGCCACATAGTAGCACAGGTTCTGCTCCTACGCAGTTAATGTTTAACAGGCTGATCCGTGATAGGATGCCAGGGATTCAGGATTTGGGCGCGGAAGTATTAGACTTAGCAGAACTAGAGCAAGACTGCATTGCAAAACAGAAGGGGAAAGAATCAGAACGAGAGGGGTAGGTATGAGTAGGTGACAAGGTCCTAATAAAAAATGTTGTGTTCCCACATAAGCTTACACTAAGCTTTGACCCTACCAAATACGATGTTATAGAGAGAAAAGGAAACATAGCTTTAGTGTCAAGAGATGGTAGACGTTTAACCAGGAATATTAGCCAGTTAAAGAAGACACCAATAAGGAGCCCGTCGGACATTAGCTCCGATCCTGATTCTTTTCCACAGGCACATGTGACTCCAGCAGAAGAGTTGACAACCACAGAAGAAACGGTACACCAGCCAGCACAGACAGCCGGGATGGAACTACCAAGCTTGGACCAAGGGTTGAAATTCAAGCTGGTAAAAAGGAGGGATGTGGGAACCGGCGGCGAAGAGCGAGGGTGTCAACGTTTGATTCCATCCGCGTAGCTCTTTGTGTTTTGGTAGTCTAACACGTGCAGTAGATGGACCAGCATCGCCGGTCCGCAAATAAAGTGTTAAGTGTCAAATTAAAGAAATGAAATAACATATATTCATTGTGAGATTGGGTGACTACTGTGTTAATATAATTGTCATTACAGGGCGTATTTGGAAACAGTTCTAAACTACAGGATTGATGCCTCTGAAAGTCACTTATGCTCGCATCTTCCTAATTTTAGACGATTAACTTGTTAATAAAAAGCATTTTATTACCAAATTATTTAGTTTTACAAGCCAAAATTTATATAGACCTTTCAATAAGGTAGGAGTAAAATATTTGAATATGTATCCGGGTTATAATATATTATCAAAAGACAACGCAATTATTGGCCATATTACGCTGGCGCTTCGATTGGGTAAAAACCCTTCATTCTCAGGTACCGTAGCTTATATGCATTTAATTTTTATAATTTTAAAATTGAACGAGTACGAGATGTGGCTATCTGACTGGTGTGTAAAATTAGCGAAGAAAAGTGCAAACACATAAAGTTTACACTGAACAGACTACCATGACCTCAATACCCTTTAATCGCGCTTAAATCCCGCCAGCACAATTTAGGTATGTAAAAAAAACTGCAAGTTACCATAAAGGCATGCAGTCTGCACTAGATAATGAACAAGCTACTGCTCTACACTCCATCCTTAAGGCAATACGGACATATGGCTCTAAACTGGGGGAAATGCAAGTAGAAGCCATTTTTACAATATCCAGCGGGCGGAAATAGCAATTGAACATAGGTCGATCCTCTTCGGTAATTGTTCAAATCATCCGTTTTCTTACACCAGTCAATTGTGGACTATGAGAAACTGTTAAATTTTAGCTGATGCCTTTTTCGACACAGAAATCACTCATTTCGTTAGAAAGATATACCCTTCTATTATTGATTAAAAACTTGAAATTGAAGTGAGCCTCGCTTTTCGCGACAAAGCCTTATAAGCGAAAAACACATCTGACTTATAAGTTATTAAATAGGTCACGCAATAATGTGTAAGCTGATCAATAAAAAGTGCATACAAGTTTTGCATAATATGTTCCTTTGTTTTAAAATTTTTGAAATTTTAATCTGTATTGGGTGCCATATATGTAAGCCTCGCATAATTCAAAATCATTATTTTTTTTGTTTTAAATCAATATTATTTAAAATATACGTATCTTTAAAAATACTATTTCGTTTCATTTCTAAAAAATTTCCTACACTTATGTGGCATATACGTACTTTATACGTCAATATTTTACTGTTCAATTGGAATTTGGTAATAAGTCACACATTCCATTAAATGCCAATTTACCATTTTTAGATACTTTTACACATACAGGGTATAGTGGTGCCTTCATCCTGCGTATAGGATAAACTCAGCCTCGATTGTGAAGGCAAAAGGAATGAAGGCAAAACTATGTTCTGGTTGGGTTGTTGCTGCTATTGTCACCTGACCCTATCCATCGTTTCATTTGATTTTTTTAATTCTGATTCAGCTCTCTTTTCAAAAGGAAACAATCTTTCATCTAGCTAATACCAATATTATAGTTTGCAATAGGTTCAGCATCACTGTTTGCTGAATTATCTCATTTATCTTAAGACAAGCCGAAATTTGAGCTCGCTGTAGAAAAGCAGTCGCAGCGTTGCTAAAATAATCCTTGGAACTAACTCTCTCGGCCTTTTCTATTTCACCGTTTACGGCACCGCATTTTTTCGTGCAATTTATGTTGCAAAATATTTAGAAACAGGTGACATAAATTAATCCCTTTCTTAAAACATTGGTGACCGCGACGTCATCGTGAACCCGTGTGAAAATTAAGAAATTATTAAATATCGTTTTAATAATTCCATGCGCCTCTAACACAATTCGGTGTAAAGGTCAACAAACTCAATTCGCATCGTTTGCAAAACCAAAACTGCAGTCAGCATCGGCTGCTGTAGATTTCAAAAACCTTATACACAACGCCAAGCGTTAAATAACTTCGGTTGCTAAGCGGAGATTTTTTCGTTTTCTATTCTCGCTTTCGTCGCCGTTAGTCAAGTCCATCGGAAAGATCGCGTAGTGACTGTTGTATACCCTTTCCAAAGATAATTCGAAATGTCGGAATCAATTAAAAAAGAACTTGTGCGACGTGCCCCAGATAACGAAGACTTTTATCGGGCAATGTCAAACTCCGTGGCGCGTCAACTTGCGGCATTAAGTGCATTCTTGAGTGATGAACAGTTGGCCAAGTTCGATGAAAGTGAATTGCAGGTGCGGTTAGAGTTAGTCGAGAGGATGAATTCCGACTTCGACTGCTCTCAACTTAGCCTCGAACGGCTAGTGATCGCGGAGATGGAATCCGACGCGCGCAATATATTTTCCACCGCCTACTGTGAAACAAAAAGGAGAATTTGTCGCTACTGGAACAGCGAATTGAGGAAATCCATGGCAAATTCAACTTAATTGCATGGCATCAGTTCCGCCTTCAAGCGCAATTCTAGAGCTACCAGACTGCCGGTTTTTTTTTCTTTCTTCCACCATCGGAGGTGGAACCATCGGAACCATCGGAACCAGGAGAGGTGGGAGGAAGGGTTGCCTGCAAAGGAGCTGCCGAAGTAAAAAGGTTGCACCTTTGTTTAAATTGCCTACGGAAGGAACACAGCTTACGGCAATGCAGATATGGCAGCTGTAGGAACTGCCACCAGAAGCATCATACTCTTCTTCATATGCAATCGAATCCCATTGCAGCCCTTCCTCAGCATGGTTCTGAAATGCCGCCGAGTACCATCCATGAGGCAGTCGGCACAGGATTGAAGTAATGCAGGCCATTGGTCGCCATGTCGTACTCGGTGATGTAGGCGGGAACTGATCCTTTGTGATGGCCGAGTACAGGTGCTCCACACCCGGCAGAGAATGCACTTTGGCCTTGATGGCTGGCGCCATGAACGTGGTGAACCACCAGGTCATCATCTTAGTCCAAAAAGTGGGGTCAACTATGTAGAAGGCTTTCAGGTTCTTCTTGTACTTGTAAGGCGACACACCGTAGGCCTCACGCAGCCAGTGCAGCGATGGATAGTTATTTGTGGATGTCAGCGTGTGGAAGTACGAGATGACGTAGTCTCCAAGGCCTTCTCCAGGTCTGGGCGGGGAACCATTTGCCACAGAAAACAATCACAGGTCGACCCAGGCGGTCCACGCGCTCTGGTAAAGACAACCGATGCCCGAGACCTCCGTCAAGTCCTCCACTTGGGCGCGATGCAGAAGGCGTTCGTATCTCTCTCCTTAAAGAACATTTCTTTGTCACGCGTTTAAAATGAATATCAAATATTGATATTTTTCTGCATGTGCCTGGATGGCCTCAGCATGTAATTAATTGAACGCAAAGCAGAAGAAGCGCTTGCACAGTGGGGTGCATTCCCCACGCACGCACACAAAAATGAAGCGAAAAACTGGTCCAGGAAGCGGCGCCCACTTGTCACCACCCTCCCACTGCAACCACCCAGCGAATCGGTTGAATAAATTAAGTGGCCCGAGAGATGTTGCATTTAAATGTCTACAAAATGTGTGCGAGGGATTTTTGCGGTTTCATTCAATGAACTGCAACGGTTCGATATTCTTTTTTTTTTTGCGCGACTCCTGTTGCTTGACGTGCAACCCACCTCCCACCCAACCGACCGAGGGGCGCTGCCGTCTGACATACGGCTCGGAACACGGGGATAGATCCGAGTGGATTAGGAAAGATACGAGGAAAGTTAGTTTTGTGCTAAATGGATTAGTATCGAAACTTTCAAAGTGTTAGGAGAAGAATTAGAAGTAATTTTATAAAGATCATTGTAGTTTGAACATAGTACCCGAAATGGTTCATGTTGGGCAAAGTTCGAACTACAATTCTCTAAGGATAGAGGAATATATTTTCTAGTAATCCTAAGGGGTACATGGATATTCAGGCGGCCTAGAAGGGTCTGGCTATCAATTTCACCCTTAAGAAGATTATGGATAAAGATTACCCCAAGCATCGTCCTACGATTAGCAAGGGATGGCAAATTGATTAGTAAGAGTCTACTTTTATAAGAGGGAAGGTGTATATTTGCATTCCAGTTGAGACCGCGGAGAGCAAATATTAAAAAATTCTTTTGAATGGATTCAGTAAGGCACTGGTGAACCCAGATACATGATCCATATTCCAGAATCAGACGAACTAAAGAAATAAAAAGTGTTTTGGTAACATAATGGTCATTAAATTCCTTCGACCACCTTTTAATGAAACCAAGAGCTCTTCTAGCTTTATTAACCATAGAGGAAATATGGTCGGAAAACTTATGTTTTGCATCGAGTAGGATGCCAAGATCTTCAACTGCATTAATTCTTTCCAGAGCTACACCATGCAAAGTATAAGTGGCAACCTTAGGTCTTAGGCGACAGAAGGTCATTGCATTGCACTTACAGCCATTAAGATTTAATAAGTTAGCAGAGCACCAGTTTTGAAAATTATTAAGGTCAGATTGCAGTTTCACCTGGTAGGAGGCATCAGTATATTGCATACATAGTACATAGTCCCATATCGATCGAAAGATCTAATGTTGGATGATAAGGATCTTCAGGGTGTGTGAGAGGTGGAGCTCTTTATATACGGCTTCCGTATCAGAGAGAAAGCACAGATCGAGAAAACGACCTAAAGAATTCCCTATATGATTAATTTGAGCCAGTGACATGTCTAACATGCCAGCAGTAGAGTCGTGATGCGACGTAGGTGTTAAAGCTAAGGTGTTATCGTTCATGGACCAAGCCACCTGAGGTAGGTTGAAATCACCCAACACCACCAGCTGATCCATGTCCGATAACATTGAGAAGATAAACTGAATGGCTGCTAGGTGCCGGACTTAGGCGGAATATAAGAGCAAATGATATATAAATTTAACCTAGACAATGAAATTTTAACTGTGATAAATTCTTCCCCTACTGGGGAAAATTTCAGAATTAAGAATTTCTGGAGTTAGCCAGGTTTCGGTAAACACAATGACCTGGAATGCAAACGAGAAGCTTACCGAGAACAAATTAGAAAGCTTAGAGCGTAAGCCTCTTGTTTTCTGGTACGAAAGAATAATGGATGATGTTAGTTTTTAAAGGTTGGCAGGAGCGTTTACTTGTGGAAGCTTTACTCCTAAAGGGCGTCTTGAACGAAAATATGTTGCTGCCAGAAATTGGTCTAACAGATTCGTCAAAAGCCATCTCAGGAACACGGATTTTGAAATTTAACGTAGGAATATTTATACTTAGTGATATTTTTTTTTAGCTTAAATGTAAGCTAAGATGTCCCATTCGGACGTATCAAGGGAAAGCCGGGAAACAAAAATGTGTTTCTCAAGAGGAATACCAATCAAGGGCTTTGGCGGGGCGGGTGGTTTACCCACGCTACCAGTGGGTTCCGGTAATCCGGACCCTAAGTTCCCCTGGTGAGTCAAGGGTAAATTCTTTTGGGCTTGTAGAACATTTGGCACGAGAGGGTCCAATGCGACTACCTCGGACTGCTCATCGGACAAATGCCTACGCACCTTAGCAACATTTTCGGGATCCGAAATATGGGCTGTTACCGGTGTCGTCACGATTGGAGTGGTAGACGGCAGCGGTGACAATGAAGGAGACTGTTCAACCATCTCTACATCAGGGATCGGCGAGTCCTCGCTAGCATCGGATGAGTCGGTAAGCATTTTCGCACAATCCGCTGATGCCAAGTACAGCACGTCCCTTGTAGCTGCCGTTAACCGCTCAATATCCGATTAACACCCACAGTTCGACCTTAACCCATCTGAGTGGAAGATACCAGAAAATCTCGAGCTCGCCGACCGTCACTTCTACAAAAGTCAGCGCATTGGCATGCTTATTGGAGCAAGTTTATTCTTCAAGTTGCTTTACATTTGACGAATTCGATTAGGAAACAATTTATCCACCCTGCAGAAAACCAAACTTGTCTGGATCGTCTCAGGGTGGTCAAAGGTAAGAGCCTCTACGCGCTCAACTTCAGTTTCCTCGATTCCCAGACGACATCGATGTCCTGACTCCTGCACACTTTCTCATTGGGTCTACATTCACCCCAATGGATGAATTAGGCATCACCCATCTCACCGTCGCACCGTGTGTGCCAAATGCAGCAAATATTCTGGAGAAAATGGAACACCTCTCGTTGCTTCAGGAGCGGAGCGAATGGAGCTCCCCCGAGCACAACGTACAGCCAGGCAACATGGTCCTTATCAAGGAGGACAATTTACCACTGTATGCTGAATTATCTCATTTATCTTAAGACAAGCCGAGATTAGCGCTCGCGAGTCGACGATCGCTCGGCTCGCCCCCACACATTCGTTCTTTATCGCTGTAGAAACGCAGTCGCAGCGCTGCTAAAATAAACCTTTGAAACTAACTCTCTCGGCCTTTTCTTTTTCACCGTTCACAGCACCGCATTTTTTTTCGTGCAATTTTAAGTTGCAAAATATTTAGAAACAGGTGGCATAAATTAATGCCCTACTCAAAACAACCAAGCTTACCGCAATGAAAACTTATAGTTTCGGTTTATAACTTGGGCTTAAAAGTTGCTTTTTGAACTTCAGCATGACCTATTTTAAAATTTTATATCTTTTAACCTTTTTACCTACTGCATGCAAGACGTTAACACTCGTATACTTACTAATATTCTTAAGTTTTATCTCTCGGTCACGAAGTCGAGTTTTTACGAAAGCTTATGTTTGGTTACTTTCAGATAAACTCTCAATTGCAATTACTTCTCCATCATAATTGGGTGGAAGATTTTAGAGTAAATGAGAAATTGTATCCCAAGCTTCTTCTCTCGTAAATTAATTTGCATCTCACATCACTTAAATATTCAATTAATAAACTTTTTGAATTTCGTTCTTCCTTCCTTATCTCATCAGTCAATTATGTAAGAGTTTCATCTCTCCCTCAAAAGATCGTGCTCTTCTAAATGCGCTCTCACTCTAAACATCAAATTTAACATTTTTCACCGTCGAACGGTTTAATATTCCTTTTCCCTTTATCTATTGTATGGTTCTCTGTAACAATCAAATCACTATTATTTATTCATTGCAATTGTCTGAGCACATAATAGGGGTATGTTAATAAATATATATAATACAATTAAGTATTATGCAGACAACCTGCAATAAATAAATAATAATGCATACTTTATCTTATAAGCCGCATGAGTTATGGTATGGAACCGGGTTGAAGTTAATTTATTGTGATTTGGATTTATTACTCAGTCAGGATCAGCGGAAACTTTATTTTATCAGTGCGGTGAAAATAAAATCCGACTGTCCTCTGTCAAGTCAAATTCGTATACACCCTCCCGAATGACCTTATGAAGATAGAAAATAAATATTATGACGATTGAATCAGGACAACCCGTGCCGACTTGATATCGAACATGAACCACAGAGTTCTTCTTTAGAAGAGATGTAGCGTTTCTCATGGGTTGGGTCATGCTAATCACGGGCCAGGATATAAACTTCAGTCAGTCCAGAGTCCCCTACAGAAATATTTAAGTTAACGGAGACAGGCAGGAAAAGGATGTGCCAGCGGGAGGAAGGCTTCTGTTTAAGTGTGTGTATCAAGGGGGAGTCGGGATCCGTGCAGGACTACGCCTGACCACCGGCCGTCGGGGAATCGTCACGTCATCCGGGTACCGACGCCCCGCGCATCCGAGGCGGCCAGCAGATCTAGACAGGCTACGGGCGGCCGATCCTGTCGACCGGGAATCGGTTGTCCGGCCCCGTCAGCCGGGTGCCGTTGCCCAAACTACGAGGGAGGATATGGGCGGCCGATCCCGTTACCTGGGAATCGGTTCTCAGGCCCCGTCAGCCGGGTGCCGGTGCCCCAAACCACGAGGGAGGATATCGGCGGCCGATCCCGTCACCCGGGAATCGGTTGTCCGGCACCGTCAGCCGAGTGCTGGTGCCCCAAATTACGAGGGAGGAATGGGCGGCCGATCCCGTCAGCCGGGAATCTGTTGTCCAGCTCCGTCAGCCGGTTCCGGTGCTCTTAACTACGAGGGAGGGAAAAGGATGAGAGAGAGAGAGAGAGTAATGCGGGTTTCTCATCCGGAGACCGCTTCCGCCCGGTTTCCTAGCGACCGAGACTGAGGGAAATAATCTGGAACAAAATGTTCTTGAATTATTCCTGGCGTTTTATTCACATTGTCTTACCTTAGTTCTAAGCCTGTTCCTACGCTACTCCCTCCCACGTTTGGGATTCGCCCTGTGCCGGCTCACCCTTACTACTCCTCAGCGGAAGACTTCATGTCCGCCGGCCACGTGTTTTCCTGGAGGTCGTCTTGCTGTTTCTCTAGTTTCTTAAACCGACTCCCTGATCGGCGGGCAGCGGGAATTGCTCAAGCCCTTCTCTGCTGCCGAAGATCGCTGCAGCGGCCTTCGTGTAAGCTGTCGAAGTCCTTTTCTTGTCGCAGGTTTTCTGCGTCGGCGCTACTTTGTGTGATCGTGCTCGTGGGTTGGGTGGCTGGGAACACCGCGAGGATTGTCTGGGCGGCAGCTTGCACGGCTGCACGCTGCTGGGAGGCGGCCGAGGTGTTGGGGCCCTCTGGGGACGCGCCAAATGATGCAGGAGCTGCTCCAGTGCCCAGTTGTTCTTGGGCGTGCGCGCTCCCGAACGGGCAGTCAGCTCGTCTGCTGTTGCGTCCGTGCTGGTTGTGGTGGTAGTGTCCTTCGTTGTGGTTCCTTGGCATTTTTGTTCCTCCTCGGCGTCGTACTCGGCGCTAACGATCCCGCAGGATGGTTCCGATGGTTCCAGACCTCTGAGATGGACTCTCCTTGCCTGTGTCGGGAGCGGGCAGTGCTCCAGCCCAGCTTGGGGCCGTGCACGTACCTGCGTGGGTGATATTGCGTGGGAGGCTCAGGGACGCATATATGCAGCCCTGCGATGTCTGGTGGCTTTTCGCTGTGAGTCGGGGCGTGGCTCTGGGTGCGCCTCTGATGCGGCGTGTGTGTGCGCCTGTGTGACGGCTGCAGCGCTGCAGTGGCCTTCATATAAGCTGTCGTCGTTTTCTTCTTGTCGCAGGTTTTTGCCTTTCGTGCCTGTGAGGTGGCGTGTGTGGCAGCTTCTGGGTGCGTCTGTGAGGCGGCTAGTGTATGCGAGTGTAAGGCGGCTTCTGGGTACGCCTGTGAGGTGACTGGTGTATGCCCCTGTGAGGCGGCTGGTGTGTGCGCCTGTGAGGCGGCTTTTTGGTACGTCTGTGAGGCGGATGGTGTGTGTTGTGGCGGAGTGTGTGGGTGTTCGCCTCCTGTGTGTATGCACCGGTAAGGCGTCTTCTGGGTGAGCCTTTGAGCGACTGGTGTGTGCACCTGTGAGGCGGCTTCTGGGTACGCCTCTGAGGTGGTGCAGAGGCGGCGCCGGTAAGGCGGCTTCAGGGTGCGCCTGTGAGGGGAGTGGTGTGTGCACATGTGAGGCGGCTTCTGGGTACGCCCTTGAGGCGGCTAGTGTGTGCACCTGTGAGGCAGCTTCTGGGTACGCCTGTGAGGCGGCTGGTGTGTGCGCCTGTTAGGCGGCTGGCGTGTGCACCTGAGAGGCGGCTTCTCTGTACGACTGTGAGGTGACTGGTGTGTGCGGCTGTGAGGCGGCTTTTGGGTACGCCTGTGAGGCGGCTCGTGTGTGTTGTAGCGGCGTGTGTGGGTGTTCGGCTCCTGTCGGTGTTGGCGAGCTGGTTCTCGCGAGTCAAGCCGAAGTAGGTCGCTGGAGCTTGAGGGTCAGGCCCCACACACTGGCGAGCAGAAGGTCGTCCGGCAGGCCCGAGCTTTCCCCAACTGAATCGTGGTTCACAGGGCCTGTGTGAGCTCCCTGCCGTTTCCATCGGCTAACTTCACCTGTGTCCGCACGGCGCGGCGATTCCTTCCATCGTCTAGTTCTCTTGCCAGGCGTTCGCTTATAAAGCTTTGCGTGGCCACCGTGTCCAAAGTAGCGGTGAGAGGGCGCCCCTCGACCGTGACCTGTGCGCAGATACGGTTCCGATCCTGCTGATTGGCGTTGGTTAGTGGCTGCGGGAGTTCGGTGAGTTTCTCGGGTGACTCCCTGATACCCGAGGCCCTTGCCCGGCGCCTGGTTCCAGCAGCACTCGATAGTGCTTATGCCATGCCGACCGCAGTCCGGCATTCCGTGGAGTAGTGACCAGCCTGGCCGCAGCTTCGTCCGGCGGTGCTGGGGTGGATTGACCTGATGGGCGTGGCCCCTTGTTTAGGGTTTTCCCCGGCGTCTCGGCTGGCGGCGTCGTTGGTCGCGTTCCTAGGGTGTGGCACCTGCGGTGTGTGGGCAGGGTTCGCCCTGGGTCGTGCGATCTGCTATGGGATGGATACTCGGCGGTTGATGAGTATCCACGGACGGTTCGGCCTCCGCGGCTGCGGGCAACTTCGAAGTTGACCACCAGATGCGTGACTTCGGCCAGCGTCTTGAAATCCTGTCGGCGGTTGAACTTCTGATATTCGGGCAGCATGTTCTCATAGAGCAGTTCCAATTCCTGCTCTGGTGAGAATCCAGCGTGGCGCATCTGAATGCGAAGATCTACCAGGTATTCCTTGATCGGCTCATTTACTTTCTGGAAGTGTGATAGTACCGGGGCGGTAGGAAGAAGTCCAAGAATTCCCGGCGGACATCGGTCCAGGTCCGTCCCTGCAGATCACTGATTCAGAACCAACTTTCCGCTCAGCCAGTCAGGGGGACGATGGTAGCGTGGGACAGATACTCCCGGTCAACCCGGTAGGTATCCGCCCGTTCTTCGATGTGTTCCACAAAGCTGAACGGGTCTGAGGTGCCATCGAAGAACAGTCCCCATTTGGTTACTTTGTCGACCAACAACGAGCAGATGCCTGCATCGAACTGGGACGCACTGGGGCGGGCAGTGCCATCCAATTTTTCTCGCGTCCCTAGGGACGGGGAAGTGCTGTGTGGTATGGTCTTGTCCTTGTGACAGGAGTGTACTTCTTGCTTGAGTTTGGTGGTGTGGGGCGGCTTCCGGGTACACCTGTGTGGCGGCTGGTGTGTGCACCTGAGAGGCGGCTTCTGGGTACGCCAGTTTTTTTTTTTTTTTTTTATTAGTGGTCTGGGACTCTAACACAGTATAAACTCTACCCCCTCCCCGCTTCCCCGGCGGTACTGCCGTTAGGTATTACTTCGCCGGGCGCGAATGACCGGGGGCCATTGGAGTCGCGCAGTCTTTCTGTGATGCGCAGAGTATCAAGCATAATTTCCACCAGGTTACAAGCGGCTAGCGTCCTCCCAACCCTTATGCTCAGATCTAGACGTTCATTTTCAAATCTCGGACAGACAAAAAAAACATGTTCTGCGTTTTCGTTATCCGACTCGCAGAGTGGGCAGTGCGAAAGTTGCGTTAGGTGCTAGTCCACATGTCCATGCTTACGTCCCAGCCATCTCTGCAGATCTGGGATGAGCTTATACGTCCATCGTCCTTTGCTGCTATTTACCCACCTTTAGAAATGGTGAGTTCTCTGCATCTTTTGCGTAGGGATTCAGCGGTGGCGACCCCTGTGCTACCTGCGCAGATATTAACAGATTCTACTGCTAACAGGTCAATCGATATGATTCTCGTTATTATCATTGCCGCGTCATGGGATACCGTGCGGAACGCACAGCATACCCGCAGGGCACACAATCTCTGTACAGAGTCGCCATCCTGCTTGTAGCTTTCATTTTTTGTGGATCGGGCCCATATCTTTAAAGGAAAGCCGGTGGTCGATCATGACACCTAGGTATTTTAGACTTGAGCGGGATTTAATTATGGCTTCTCCGATTCGTATTGGACCCGTCTCAACATTCTCCCTGCTGCTTATTAGGACTGCATCGGTCTTGTGCGCTGCCAGGGCAAGACCCTTATCGTTGAGCCACTCGCTTGCTCGTTTACCAGCTTCGTTGCAGATCCTCCGCGTCTGGGAGTTTTTTGGCCGTTACTACTATGGCTACGTCATCCGCAAAGTCAATCAGTCGGGCCCCTTCCGGCATCATAATCCTAAGGATCCCGTCGTACATGACGTTCCACAGCAGAGGGACTGATCCTTGGGGAACTCCCCGGTGACCACGTGGGTCGCCTGGGCGGATTCCGTTTCGTACAGGAGCAGGCGGTCTTCGAAATAGCTCGATATTACTCGCTGTATATACGTTGGGACGTTTAACTTGCTCATTGCATTTATTGTGTGATGCCAGCTAGCGGAGTTGAATGCGTTTTTAACATCCAGAGTTGCCGGTATGCAATACTGCTTACAGTCGTGCAACCACCTTTTTCGCACAGTTTACAGTGTCCCCCTTTGGTATGAGAACCAATCGCTGTGTTTTCTAGCGTCTGGGGAACACACCTTCTGTTAGGCAAGCGTTATACATATCAACGTACTCTTTTGTATTGAGTGTATTGACGCGATGACGCGAGGCCCTGAAGGTCCGACGCGTATGAGACGCAAAGCCGGGTAAGGCTGTTGCGATAGTGCCTGGCAGTGATCCCGTGGATCTGCTGCGGAAAGCATCGGCGAATGGCCGATGGCAGTGCTCCCTCGGTATGACCGAGGTTGAATTTATTAGATTTAGCCTGAGGCTAAATCTGACCCAAAAAAGTGACTAGTGCTGGTGAGGGTGCCCAACTGCGGGAGAGGGCTGATCTTACCTGGGTGAGATCCACCGCACAAGTGACTCTTCCCAGAAACTGGTCCTCCTTATATACCCGGTGGTTGCCGCCAATGTGCCCGTTCCCGAAAATCCCTTTCTGTAGTGTGACCGTTCGGCCCGGTGGTGTGACCGATCGTGGTTCACTAAGGCGCGCCCGCGCATTCAAATTCAAATCTTATTTATTTAATAACTCAACAGCGACTATTTCAGTGTTTTTTCTCTCGTTATAACTATGAACAAGTTATCCTAAATACTTCATTATTTGACTCTCCTTACAACTATGAAAAAATATCCTAAATACTTCATTATTTGACTCTCCTTACAACTATGACAAATTATCCTAAATACTTCATTATTTGACTCCATGGCTATTCCTAATTTTTATATCTTATCCTCTTTTTTATGCGCCCCGGGCATCATACTACCCCCCCGTTTTTATGGGCGGCTGGCGTGTCGGGCCGGATCATGATGCGGCGGCCTTGCCCGAAGATGACCTGGAGGGTGACATCCCCATTGGGCACCAGGACGCTGCGGTGCTGTCCAAACCGCAACCCGGCCCAACGCTCCCGGATGTGGGGCTGGGTGGTTGGGAGCAGGTGGACTCCCGCCTGGATCTGCCACTCGACGTCTCCCATATCGTCCCCACGTCGCTGCCCTCCTGTGGTGTCCGGTCGACGGGCCTCCTCCGGCTGCCTTCGGTTCGCCTGTCGGATAGTGACTCTTCGGCCTCTGCCGAAGAGCACATTCCACGTCCGTGCCCCTTCCGCCACCAACAGGCTCTGCTGTTTGCCCCTGGGCTTCCTCCTCCATCTGTCCAGAATTTGTTCCACCGTCGCTGGCCGGAGGACGACCCCTGCTGGGACCGTCCACCCCCAGTTATTTACTATTGTTTCTTCTTCCTGGAGCGGCCCGGTGGTCTCCCCCCCCGAACCTTCCGAGACGCAACACTGTAGTACGTCTCGGTCCGGGGAGTTGTCTCTTGTCTCGTTGGTGTGATCGTCGGGGCCTGCCGCCCTCTCGACTCTTCCTGACGGTG
The DNA here is from genome assembly GCF_018153835.1 of Drosophila eugracilis. Classification (NCBI taxonomy): domain Eukaryota; kingdom Metazoa; phylum Arthropoda; class Insecta; order Diptera; family Drosophilidae; genus Drosophila; species Drosophila eugracilis. The sequence goes on along the minus strand of NW_024573136.1, from coordinate 32,176 downwards.
CCTCGTCGTCGGTCGTGCCCCGGCCCTGGTGTTCTTCCCTTGCCGGACTTCCCTCGGCCACCTTGCGCCGGACCCCTGGCCGTGTGGGTGCCGTCCGGATCCTTATCTCTGGTCCGGCGGCCCGTGCTGGTATTATTTTGGCCCTCTTGGCGGCCCGTTGCAGTTGGGCACTATGCTCCCGGAACCGCTCTTTTGAATTTTGGAATTTGTCCATGTTTCCTGAAATGATGAGAGCGGAAGTTTGGTTACTACGGTTATTGGGGTTCGATTTGCCCGGGTTAGTGTTACTGTGGTATTCTTTTAAATCCCCCAAGTATGCCCGTATTTTAATTGTGCCCCCCTGCTTCCTTAACTCTGCTATTACCGGTGACGGAAAACCCCGTACCTCCCATGGCCCGTCGTATTTTGGCGCTAACTTTGCGTTAAACTTGTCTATCGCACTAGATAGGAAGTGTGTTCTGCACCCCACTAATTGCCCTATTTTGGGCTTCCATACCCTTTTCCGTAGGTCATAGTGTCGTTTCTGGTTTTCCGCGGCGTCTTCCATATTCCTGTAAGCTTCCGACCTGGTATTCTTCAGTCGTTCCCATCTTTCGGGAACCGATTCTAACACCAGACCGGAGCCTTTCGTAACTTTGTCGAACAGTGCTCCGGGCAACCGCAGCTCTTTTCCATAGAGTAATTGTGCCTGGCTATGCCCCGTTGACTCCGAGGTGCTGCTGTTATACGCGAGCATCAACTCCGGTAGGTTTTCGTCCCATCTGGTTTGTTCCCCTCCTGTCAATTCCGCTATCATGGTTTTCACTGTGCGGTTCGTGCGCTCGGTCGGGTTTTGCTGCGGTGTGTACGGCGCGGTGAATTGCTGTTTTATTCCCCAGTGTTCCATAGCTGTCTTGGTCTTCCTGCCGGTGAATTGTACTCCGTTGTCAGATATCAGGATCTTAGGGGCTCCAATCCTTGCTATCACCTTTTCCCGGAATACCTTCAGGAACGTGTCCGCCGTTGCTTGCCGTACCGCCGTTAATTCTACCCACTTTGAAAATTTATCTACGATTACTACCAAAATAGTATTCCCGTGTCGTGTCCTTGGTAGTGGGCCCACAAAATCCACACATAGGGTTTCCCATGGAGCCTCGGCGATCTTTGTCAGCATCTGTCCCGCTGGGTGTTGTTGCGACGTCTTGTACTGCTGACAGGTTTCGCATGTCTTCACAAAGGTTACGATGTCCTTCTTCATACCCGGCCAGAAATACTGCTTCGTGACCCTCCTGAGTGTTTTGAATATCCCGAGGTGGCCTGCCGCCTCCTGGCAGTGGTTCTCTCGTAATACCGCCTGTACCTCTTCTCCCGCGACGCACAGCTTCCAGGGGTTAAGGTCTCCCTTCTTGGAGCCCTGTTTGTACAATCTTCCGCCCTCGATCCTATATTCCTCGTCTCCCGGGTTCTCCTGGCATTCCTTGTATTTCTTTTCTAGCCAGCCCGGTCCTGTTCGTGCCATTTTTACCTCGACTGGTGCCGCGCGAGATAATGCGTCTGCTACGGCGTTCAGTTTTCCCTTGCGGTATCTTACTTCGAATTGAAACGGTTGCAAGCCTAATGCCCACCTTGCCACTCTGCCCGAAGGACTTTCAATCGAATTCAGCCATCTGAGGGCTTGATGGTCGGTTATTACTACGAACCTGTACCCTTCCAAGTACATCCTGTATTTGTGGATACTCCAATATATAGCGAGACATTCTTTTTCCGTGGCACTGTAGTTCCGCTCCGCTTGGTTCAACCTCCTGCTCGCATATGCTATCACTCGTTCCCCTTCTGGGTTCTCCTGGGTCAGCACTGCCCCTATCCCGAAGTCGCTGGCGTCCGTTTGTAACACGAACTGCCTAGTGAAATCGGGACATGCTAACACCGGTGCCCGTGTTAAGCTGGTCTTTATTTGATCAAATGCTGCCTGATGTCGAGGTTGCCAGTCGAACTTTCTCCCTTTCCGTATTAGTTCTTGGAGTGGGTCTGCCTGTTCCGAGAACCCCGGTATAAATTTCCTGTACCATGACGCCATTCCCAAAAAGCTGTGGACTTCCTTGGTTGTGCCTGGCGTTGGTAGTTCCCTTATGGCTGCCACTTTATCCGGGTCTGTCTGTATTCCTTGATCGGTCACGATATGTCACAGATACCTTAGCTCTTTTTGAAAGAAATGGCATTTTCCCGCGTTGATTTTCAGGTTCGCTTCTTGGAGCCGCCTAAACACCTCCTGTAGCTTCTCCAGGTGCTCCCGCTTATTCCTTCCAATTACCACGATGTCATCCAGATATGCGAATGCAAACGGCTCCATTTCTGGCCCTATGATGGTATCCGGGCGGTCTGCGGGGCCAGGAGGGAGAGCTTCCGAAGGAGGGTAGCCGGGTGTCCGATGCTCCGTAGGGTGCCGAGGGGGAGGCCGTGTGGGAACAGGGCCAGACCGTCTGGGCGATCCGCTAGCTAAAGAAAGGAGAGACAAAAATGGAAACGAGAGAATGGGTGACGGCCCGAGGGCCGGTTACGCGAGGGAGTGTGAGTGTGATGAGGAAAAGATTATGGAATCGGTATGATAAAAGAATGACTAGAAACCCAGTGGGTCTCGGGTGAGAGATGGCACGAGGCCCTTGGGGTCCGTCGCGTAAGAACTGCAAAGTCCCTGTGGGACTCTTACGAGAGATGACGCGAGGCCCTTGAGGTCCGACGCGTAAGAGATGCAAAATCCCTGTGGAACTCTTGCGAGAGATGACGCGAGGCCCTGAAGTTCCGACGCGTAAGAGATGCAAAATCCCTGTGGGACTCTTGCGAGAGATGACGCGAGGCCCTGAAGGTCCGACGCGTAAGAGACGCAAAATCCCTGTGGGACTCCTGCGAGAGATGACGCGAGGCCCTGAAGGTCCGACGCGTAAGAGATGCAAAATCCCTGTGGGACTCTTGCGAGAGATGACGCGAGGCCCTTAAGGTCCGACGCGTAAGAGACGCAAAATCCCTGTGGGACTCCTGCGAGAGATGACGCGAGGCCCTGAAGGTCCGACGCGTAAGAGACGCAAAATCCCTGTGGGACTCTTGCGAGCGATGACGCGAGGCCCTGAAGGTCCGACGCGTATGAGACGCAAAGCCGGGTAAGGCTGTTGCGATAGTGCCTGGCAGTGATCCCGTGGATCTGCTGCGGCAAGCATCGGCGAATGGCCGATGGCAGTGCTCCCTCGGTATGACCGAGGTTGTATTTATTAGATTTAGCCTGAGGCTAAATCTGACCCAAAAAAGTGACTAGTGCTGGTGAGGGTGCCCAACTGCGGGAGAGGGCTGATCTTACCTGGGTGAGATCCACCGCACAAGTGACTCTTCCCAGAAACTGGTCCTCCTTATATACCCGGTGGTTGCCGCCAGTGTCCCCGTTCCCGAAAATCCCTTTCTGTAGTGTGACCGTTCGGCCCGGTGGTGTGACCGATCGTGGTTCACTAAGGCGCGCCCGCGCATTCAAATTCAAATCTTATTTATTTAATAACTCAACAGCGACTATTTCAGTGTCTTTTCTCTCCTTATAACTATGAACAAATTATCCTAAATACTTCATTATTTGACTCTCCTTACAACTATGACAAATTATCCTAAATACTTCATTATTTGACTCCATGGCTATTCCTAATTTTTATATCTTATCCTCTTTTTTATGCGCCCGGGCGTCATAAGTGGCTTAGGTTTATCTGTAGGAACTTCATTTGCGCCTGAGCCCTTACATAGCCTTCTTGAAGTACGGACAATTCCCACTCATTGTTGGGTGGTCGCTGTCTTTCTCCTTTTTTCGCTTGCAGCAGGCCTTTGCTGTGAATCCTCTGGATTGGTGATCCTTTGCGCCGCAATTGTAGCAGCATTTTGAGCAGTCCTCCTGGTTCATGCAGTTCCCTGCTATGTGGTTAAACTCCATACACTAAAACACCTTTTGGATGTTATCTTTGGGCGGACTCTGCACCAAGTCCATCCTGGCCTGATTTTGCTATTCTCCAGGAGCCGTCTTCCTATGTCCGGCATTACTCTTAGTGTGGCGGTTTGGGTGGGTTCTGGGTACGCCTGTGAGGCAACTGGTGTGTGCAGCTGTGAGGCGGCCTCTGGGTACGCCTGTGAGGCGGCTCGTGTGTGTTGTAGCGGCGTGTGTGGGTGTTCGGCTCCTGTCGGTGTTGGCGAGCTGGTTTTCGCGAGTCGAAGTAGGTGGCTGGAGCTTGAGGGTCTGGCCCCCACACTGTAGTGTGGCTCCGCCGTAGCACAGGAAGTCCCTGGCGAGCAGAAGGTCGAAGGTTCGAAGTTGACAACCAGGTGCGTGACTTCGGCCAGCGTCTTGAAATCCTGTCGGCGGTGAACTTCTGATACCCGTTCCAATTCCTGTTCTGGTGAGAATCCAGCGTGGCGCATCTGAAGGCGAAGATCTACCAGGCATTCCTTGAACGGCTCATTTACTTTCTGTAAATGTGAGCCGATCTCGTCATCGAGACGTTGATAGTACCGGGCGGTAGGAAGAAGTCCAAGAATTCCCGGCGGACATCGGTCCAGGTCCGTCCTTGCAGATCACTGGTTCAGAACAAACTTTCCGCTCAGCCAGTCAGGAGAACGATGGTAGCGTGGGACAGATTGTAACGGTCCTGCTTTGGGGTGGCTGGGACAGTTCACCGGATACCAGCAGTTCATTCCAACATTTAGTTTGATGTCAGGGGTGGTTGCTGAAAAGAAGATTCGACGCAGCTTGTTTGGTTAAGGGTAGAACAGATCTTAGTTGTTTATTTCATATCTATGGTTACAGAGTTAACTCACACGGATAGCCTGGTCTTCGCCGTGGGCGGTCTGCGGGCCTGGGGGAAAGAGCTCCATAGTGTGCCGTGGGGATGCCGCGTGGGGACAGTGCCAGGCCGTCTTGGTGACCTAAGAAAGGGAAAGAAGAATAGAAATGATGGAGCGTGTGGCGGCCCGAGGGCCAGTCCCGCGAGCGAGTGTGAATGTAAAGAGAAGAGAACCCTGGAGTTCGGTATGAGAAAGAATGAATAGAAACCCAGTGGGTCTCTGGTGAGAGATGACGCGAGGCCCGACGCGTAAGAGATGCCAAGTCCCTGTGGGACTCTTGCGAGAGATGACACGAGGCCCTTTGGGTCCGACGCGTGAGAGATGCAAAGCCCCTGTGGGACTCTTGCGAGAGATGACGCGAGCCCCTTGGGGTCCAACGCGTGAGAAATGCAAAGCCCTAGTGAGGCTGTTGCGACAGTGATCCAGTGGATCTGCTGCGGCAAGCATCGGCGAGTGGCCGATGGCAGTGCTCCCTCGGTATGACCGAGGTCGAATGTATTAGATTTAGCACTAGGCTAAATCCGCCCAACTGTGAGAGAGGGCTGATCTTACCTGGATGAGATCCACCGCAAAAGTGACTTCCCCAGAAACTGGTCCTCCTTATATACTCCGTGGCTGAAGTCAGTGTCCCCGTTCCCGGAAATCCCCTTATGTGGTGTGGTTTGTCCGACCCGGCAGTGTGACCGTTCGTTGTTTACCAAGGCGCGCCCGCGCATTCAAATTCAAATTTTATGTTTTATTCTTAACTAAAAACTTAATAAAACGGATACGCTGCGTCTTCCATGTTCCTGTACGCTTCCGACCTGGTATACATCAGTCTTTCCCATCTGTCGGGAATCGATTCTATTACAAGGTCGGAGCCTTCCGTGACTTTGTCGAACAGTGTTCCGGGCAGACGCAACTCTTTTCCATAGAGCAATCGTGCCGGGCTATACCCGGTTGACTCCGAAATGCTGCTGTTATATGCTAGCATTAACTCCGGCAGGTTCTCGTCCCATTTGGTTTGTTCCTCTCCTGTCAACTCCGCTATTATGGTCTTTACTGTGCGGTTCGTGCGCTCGGTCGGGTTCTGTTGTGGTGTGTACGGCGCAGTGCACTGCTGCCTTATTCCCCAGTGCTCCATGGCTGTCTTGCTCTTCCTTCCAGTGAATTGCACCCCATTGTCTGATATTAGGGTCTTCGGGGCTCCAACCCTCGCTATGACCTTTTCAAGAAATACCCTCAGAAACGTGTCTTCCGTCGCCTGTCGTTCCGCTGTTAATTCCACCCACTTTGAGAATTTATCCACTATCACTACTAGAACAGTATTCCCGTGCCTTGTCCTTGGTAGTGGGCCGCTGGTTTTTATTTGATCGAATGCTGCCTGGTGCCAAGGTTGCCAGTCGAGTTTTTTCCCCTTCCGTATCAGTTCCTGGAGCGGGTCCGCCAGTTCTGAGAAACCCGGAATAAATTTCCTGTACCATGACGCCATTCCCAAAAAGCTGTGGACCCCTTTTGTTGTGCCTGGCGTCGGTAACTCCCTTATGGCTGCTACCTTATCTGGGTCCGTCCGTATTCCTTGATCGGTCACGATATGTCCCAGATACCTTAGCTCTTTTTGGAAGAAACGGCATTTTTCTGCGTTGATCTTTAAGTGCGCTTCTTGGAGCCTCCTAAAAACCTCCTGCAGCTTCTCTAGCTAAGAAAGGGAAAGAAGAATAGAAATTATGGAGCGTGTGGAACCACGAGGGCCAGTCACGCAAGCGAGTGTGAATGTAAAGAGAAGAGAACCCTGGAGTTCGGTATAAGAATGAATGAATAGAAACCCAGTGGGTCTCTGGTGAGAGATGACACGAGGCCCTTTGGGTCCGACGCGTAAGAAATGCAAAGCCCCTGTGGGTCTGTTGCGTGAGATGACACGAGGCCCTTTGGGTCCGACGCGTGAGAGATGCAAAGCCCCTGTGGGTCTCTTGCATGAGATGACACGAGGCCCTTTGGGTCCGACGTGTGAGTGATGCAAAGCCCCTGTGGGGCTCTTGCGAGAGACGACGCGAGGCCCTTGGGGTCCGACGCGGAAGAGATGCAAAGCCCCTGGGTGACTCTTGGGAGAGATGACGCGAGGCCCTTGGGGTCCGACGCGTGAGAGATGCAAAGCCCCTGTGGGTCTCTTGTATGAGATGACACGAGGCCTTTTGGGTCCGACGTGTGAGTGATGCAAAGCCCCTGTGGGGCTCTTGCGAGAGACGACGCGAGGCCCTTGGGGTCCGGCGCGTAAGAGATGCAAAGCCCCTGTGGGACTCTTGCGAGAGATGACGCGAGGCCCTTGGGGACCGGCGCGTAAGAGATGCAAAGCCCCTGTGGGACTCTTGCGAGAGATGACGCGAGGCCCTTCGGGTCCAACGCGTGAGAAATGCAAAGCCCTGGTGAGGCTGTTGCGACAGTGATCCAATGGATCTGCTGCGGGCAAGCATCGGCGAGTGGCCGATGGCAGTGCTCCCTCGGTATGACCGGGGACGAATGTATTAGACTTAGCCCTAGGCTAAATCCGCCCAACTTCGAGAGAGGGCTGATCTTACCTGGGTGAGATCCACCGCAAAAGTGACTCTTCCCCAGAAACTGGTCCTCCTTATATAACCCGTGGCTGAAGTCAGTGTGCCCGTTTCCGGGAATCCCCTTATGTGCCCGTTTGTCCGGCCCGGCGGTGTGACCGTTTGTTGTTTACCAAGGCGCGCCCGCGCATTCAAATTTAAATTTTGTGTTTTATTCTTAACTAATAAACTTAATAGGTTCACTTTTTTACTTATAACTATAAAACAAACTACACTGTTGTAGTGGGGCGGTGATGCCGCTAAAAGATGCCTTTTGATGGTGGTGGAAGTCGGGGGAGTCGTGGAGTGACCCGTCAGATTTATTCACTTCATACAAAGAAACTGACTTAACTTAGCATAAGAAAAAAAAACGATCGCCGACGGCCGACCGCTGCAGTTGGACCCGAGAGAGAGAGAGTGCAAGATTGTGCAGAGAGGGGCGAGGGCGGATGCGCTCTTCAGCGCGGATGCGCTCTACAGCGCGGATGCGCTCTTCGGCGCGGATGCGCTCTTTAGCGTGGATGCGCTCTTCACGCGCTCTTCTTCGGCGGCACAATGGCCCCTCACCTAAACATCCCGCCCCCCTTGCAATCACTCGGGTTGCAACAGCTCCCTCGTCGCTACGGTTGGTGACAGGCTCCGAACACGACCCATCCAAAAACGGTGCTCTGGACCACCGGCAGCCCGTCCTGGATCTTCAGGAACCCCGGCTGTATGATACGCGGGTACATATCCGCGCCCAGGACTACGGAGATCGTCGGTGGCAGATAGAACCGCTCATCCGCCAATGTCACGCCTCGGAAGTGGGCACGCACCGCCTCGCTCAGCTCTCGAGACGGCGTACGAACGCGCACGAGAGGCTCGATTTTGAAAACGACCTCCAGCCGAACGCTATCATCCGTTTTGGAACCCACGGTGGCCGAACAAACTTGTTCGTCCCCCACGCTGGTAGTGGGCACGCCGCTAGCGATGCGTCGATGCAGCTCGAGGCCGTACACGGGTCGATAAGGGCCTCCGCGTTGAAGATCCGGGTCGCGGTGTCAATGCGCACTAGCGCGGTCGGCAGAACGTTGACGCTGATCCTCTGCAGCAGCGACGATAGGGTGGGCGCAGCGGCTGCGGACCGGCTTGTGAGTCCGGCCGAGAAGCAACCGAACCGCGCCGGGAGTTGACGGACGACGGCTGAGCGCCAGCTGAGACACTCCGTGTTCTGTCTCCCGCGCCCCGTGAACAGTGCTCCTCTTGACGGGGCTGGCGCTGAGCCCGCGGCTTCTCCACGAGGTGCAGCAGTGAGTGGTGATCCTGACCACACGTTCTACAGCAGTCCCGACGTCGGCACGATCCGTCGGAGTGCTCGTGAGCCAGGCAGCTGGAGCAATACCGGTTCACGAAAACCGCCCGGAGCCGCTTCTCGACGCTGAGACGTAGAAAGCGCCGACATTGCTTCAAAGGATGGATCCCTCTGCAGACTCGGCTTCGGTAGGACTGTGTACCTCGAGTACATCTGCTCTCCAGTGACTGGGCGTGGACGTGGCGACATCGTGCTGAATATGACTGGCGGAACTATGATGAAGAAACAAAACAGCGTTATCAGAATTGGTGGGAAGTTCGACTTGGAATTACGGGCAGAGCTACGAGACAACACAATGGACAGGGACATTGGAAAGGAAGAACGCGGAGATTCCTCGTAGGGGCACGCCACTTGTTCCTCTTATGGAGCTCCTTGAGGTACTCTTCCATCCATCGCAAACGAAATTGCTGTTGAAGAGCCTTCAGGTGCTTCCAGCGATTAATAATTTACGTAGCATCCCCCTTTAGCTCGGGTTCGACCTCCTTGAGGTACTCTTCCATCCATCGCAAACGAAATTGCTGTTGAAGAGCCTTCAGGTGCTTCCACCGATTAATAATTTACGTAGCATCCCCCTTTAGCTCGGGTTCGACCGTGACGAGAAGAGGACCTCCCACCAGGAAGTGCCCGGGTGTAAGAGCCATCAGATCAGCAGGGTCTTCGGACATTGGCGCGAGCGGCCGCGAATTTAGGCACGCCTCGATCCTCGCCAGGAGAGTAGCCAACTCCTCAAAGGTGTATTTCCGGGTGGCGGTGGACTTGTTGAACAAGGTCTTGAAGCTCTTGACGCCTGCCTCCCACAGGCCCTCCATGTGGGGGGCTCCCGGAGGAATGAAATGCCAGATAAGCTGCTGGTGACTGTAGGCACCTTTCACAGCCCCTTTTAGGCTCTGGAGAAAATCGCGAGATAGTAGGGCAGCTGCCCCCACAAAGGTCTTCCCGTTGTCCGACTGCACTTGACGGGGGCATCCTCTCCGGGACACGAACCGAGCGAAAGCAGCCAGAAATTTCTCCGTCGTAAGGTCCGACGTAGGCTCTAAATGGATGGCCTTAGTGGATAAGCACACAAACAGCAACACGTACCCCTTTGTGATGAGGCAGGCTCGCCCCGTATAGTTCTTTATCTCGAAAGGACCGGGATAATCCACACCTGTGTACGTGAATGGGCGCGAGAAGGACGTCCGTTCCTTCGGTAGCTCTCCCATGAGTTGCGTCTGCAACTTCTTCTTGTGGTTGACACATACTTTACAAGCATAGACGACGGACTTGACCAAATTCCTCACCCTTGGGATCCAGAATTTGTCGCGAATCAGGCGGATCATCAGCTGATTGCCATCGTGCAGCGTGATGCGATGCGTAAATTGAACAAGGAGTCGAGACAAATGGCAGTCGTATGGAAGGATTATCGGATGCCGTTCGTCATATTGGAGAAGTTCAGAGGACGTGACCCGGCCGCAGGCTCTCATAAGGCCTTGCGAATCCATGAAGGGGTTCAGATTTTGAACCGGACTGGACGCTGATACTGGACGCTTTTCGCTTAACAGAACATTTCAGAGACGAAGTGTCTGCGCTGAGTGACGGAAACTAGAAGACGTTCAGCCGACGTAATCTCATTAGCTGTCAGGTGCTCTTCGAACGGAGAGCGTATCTTCCAGGCGCGCTAGATGAAGCGACAAACAAAGGCAAGGACTCGTAGTGCCTTGTCAAGTGTGGAGAAACGCTCAAGGAAATCTTCGGGGGGCGCCTTCGCGACATGGACCTTGACTGCTCGCTTCTCGAGTTCTGTCACGGTGCTCTTCGAACGGAGAGCGTATCTTCCACGCGCGCTGGATGAAGCGACAGACATAGGCAAGGACTCGTAGTGCCTTGTCAAGTGTGGAGAAACGTTCAAGGAGATCTTCGGGAGGCGCCTTCGCGACATGGACCTTGACTGCTCGCTTCTCGAGTTAAGTCACGGGGGCCTCGTTGCCTTGAGTGGGCCACTCGCTGCGAGGCCCTCGCAGCCAGCCAGGCCCGTGCCACCACAACTGGTTATCCGCAAGGTCTTGGAGAGCTACGCCTCGGCTGGCAAGGTCCGCAGGGTTCTGCTCGGAGCGGACATGTTCCCATTCCTGCACGTCGGTGAACTGGGCGATCTTGGCTACCCGGTTGGCCACGAACGTTGCGGGCCCTGGCATCTTTGGCAGAACGGCGGTGGCCATTTCCGACAGCAGCAAGGCGCCGCACACCTCTAGCCGAGGGAGCGACACCGTTTTAACTGGGGCCACTCGAGTCTTTGCCGTCAGCAGGTTCACTATGACCGCAGACCCAACTTCGACACGGACGTAAATAGCAGCTCTCATAGCACTTCTCCACCTTCTCCCAAAGTGCCGGAATTTGGTCTCGATGGACTTCGCACATGTATTGGGAGCCTGTTTCCGGGCCTCCCGGGGTATTGATGTTGGCCTCAAATTGGCTAATTCGATCTGTCGTAGCGATGAACTTTTTCAGCGCCACTTCGACCGGACTTTGAGCCATTTTTACAACGGAGCGAGTCTGCCTCTGTGAAGGATCGGGGATTGTTTTGACGTTTTCGTCACTCTTTGCCCTTGGAATGGCCCTGGTCGCCTTAGGCTTCAAAAGAGGCGTCCGCGGAGATGCCGATTGAGATCTGTCCAAACTGATGGCTGGGATCGGACGCGGATTTTTGTCGTCTCCCGTGGGCATTTTCAAAAATCAATTAGCTGGTCAGCGCTTGGCGACTGACTTGCGCAATAGGGGCTTCGTTCGAAGCGGTGGCTGGTCACACTAAAGTGATGAGAACGTTGAGATCGCGGATGGATTGCGATCACAAGGAACTAGTGGGCACTAGCGGCGCCGATGTCGAAAGGAAGATTGTGTGCGGCACAAATCGAATGTAAAAACAAAACTTCAGGAACCAAACAACCCAGAAGTAGACGAGGTGTGTGGAGATTGTAGGCGGATGTTGCCTGATGCGGAGTAGAAGCTGCGCTAAAGGCACGGAGAATGGACAAGTACCGTTCGTAATTCACCCCAAAGGAAAAAAAACCAGCACCAAAAAAAAACAACACGGCTACTGAGGCGGCGGTTTTGAAAACTTAGGCGACACAATCACGGATTTGTAGTGAAATGGCGGTTTTTTTTTTTTAAAAACAGATTTATTTCAGTTTAATTTTGTCATGTATTTATTTCCTGAAATTGGAGGCAGAAAATATATAGCATGCATGCAAGTATGTATATATGTAAGTATATGTATGCACGTGAGCCCTAGGTTGGCACAGTGGACTGTGGCCTGTATAAACGGAGGAACTGAAAGCTGTGTGGTGTAAAAATAAAACACTGATTGGGAAAAAAAATATTACGCCAGCGGCGGACTGTTAAATGAATTTAGGAATCTTGGAAATAAATCACACCGGCTGGCCAATATTAATTATGCCTTATTTTTGTCACCACACAATTTCACTGTTCACTTGGTCAATTTTTCGCGGATTAATTGCACCAAAAAAAAAAGAAAATTTATGGTTGTATGTGTGTATATTATATGTATGCACATATGCCTCGACCGTTGGCAAGCGAATAGCGGAATAGCAAATAACGGGGAGGCCGAAAACGGCGAGGAATATGGCGGCACACAAAACGGAGTCGGATGGAAAAATTGGCAGAATATGAAGACGAAGAAGAGTAGAAAATCTCACACTGCCGTTGTGTCGGAAATCTCGGACTTGGAGTTGACACGGAAGGAAAACAAAATCTTGCAGCAGTGTAAACGAAATTTAATGTTCGTAACACTGCTGAAGACCGACAGAGAGACGGAGACGGAAAAAAAGTCGTACATATCTTTTAGCGGAGAACTGCCGGGAACTGCTGGTAGAAAAGGTATCCAGAATATCCAAAGTATCCAGAATATCCAGAAAATCCGGCTCGAAGGACCAAAATGTTGTAGTGGGGCGGTGTTGCCGCAAAAAGATGCCTCTTGATGGTGGTGGAAGTCGGGGGAGTCGTGGAGTGACCCGTCAGATTTATTCACTTCATACAAAGAAACTGACTTAACTTAACTTAGCATAAGAAAAAAACGATCGCCGACGGCCGACCGCTGCAGTTGGACCCGAGAGAGCGAGAGTGCAAGATTGTGCAGAGAGGGGCGAGGGCGGATGCGCTCTTCAGCGCGGCACAATGGCCCCTCACCTAAACATATACTATTGATTTCATGATTGCCCTTACTGCTATCCTTAATTCACTAATCTTATTTATTATTCAACTTTATGCGCCTCCTTGGCGTCTTACCACCCCCTTTTTTCCCTGAGCGGCCGGCGTGTGTGGGCTGACCATTATTCGGCGCCCTCGCCCGAAGATGACCTGAAGTGTTTTTTCTCCGTTGGGCACCAGGATACTACGGTGTTCCTCGAACCGTAGCCCAGCCCAGCGCCGTGGTATTGGGCTGCCTTGCCTCCTCCTGCCGCCTCCGGACCGATCGACGGACCGTGACCGTGCTAAAGAAAAAAGGCACTGACTCAACCTGTAACTCACATGCAATTCAGAATAAACACATCGACCACAGCCGAAGGAAATACCACAAAGGAAACGCCAATGCCCACCGGACTGTGAAGAACCACTCTTCAGCCCGTATTGCCTGGGCACATGCAAAGCAAAGCAATAGATGTTTCAAAAAGCAACAATAAATAATTAATCACGAGAGGCAGACCGCCCCTTGTGACAACGTTGGATCAAGAAGAAGTACGAGAGGGTCAACTGACCGACAGCACTAAAGAGTGCCCAACAGTAATTTTATCATTATTATTAAATATTTGTAATACCCGACGACAATTGAGTCGACCGGTAAGCCGTTTTGCCCGAAAAGCCATTCGAAACAGTAGGCAGGAAAACATGTATAAAAAAAAACTAAATGTCTATAGAGACAAATAAGATAAGTAAAGACATAAAATTAGAATTTCCAGAAAATTTTGCCAACATGGGCATCGTAGACGTTAAAACTGTAGACTCTACAGCCAATGTTATCAACAAAGTAGAAATTGATAACGCTGATCTTAAATTTATAACCGTATTAATTGTAGTAATATTCATAATAAATGTGGCAAATCTATTGTATAAAGTATATAGATACCACAATAAATGTATCAAGAAAAGATACCAGAGTCAAGCAAATGACTTGGATAAAATTAAAAAAAAAATTATTTTTAATTAAAAAACAACGTGCATTTTACATAATTAAGCTAAATAAATGACAATTTTATGAAAAATATAATTCCATTTCCTAATTTGTTGTAATGTAATGTATCTGTGTGGTACCATTAAAATGTATAGATAGAGAGACAGTTAAAAAAAAATATTTTTTTTCTCCGTTGGGCACCAGGATACTACGGTGTTCCTCGAACCGTAGCCCAGCCCAGCGCCGAGGGCGGATGCGCTCTTCAGCGCGGATGCGCTCTTCAGCGCGGATTCGCTCTTCAGCGCGGATGCGCTCTTTAGCGTGGATGCGCTCTTCAGCGCGGATGCGCTCTTTTTCGGCGGCACAATGGCCCCTCACCTAAACATATACTATTGATTTCATGATTGTCCTTACTGCTATCCTTAATTCACTAATCTTATTTATTATTCAACTTTATACCCCTCCTTAGCGTCATAAGATACTCTCCGTCAACCCGTTAGGTATCCGCCCGTTCTTCGATGTGTTCCACAAAGCTGAGCGGGTCTGAGGTGCCATCGAAGAACAGTCCCCATTTGGTCACTTTGTCGACCAACAACGAGCAGAAGCCTGCATCGAACTGGGACGCACTGGGGCGGTCAGTGCCATCCAATTTTTCTCGCGTCTCTGGGGTCGTTGAAGTGCTGCGTGGTATGGTCCTGTCCTTGCGACAGGAGTGTACTTCTTGCTTGAGTTTGGTGGTCGTTGTTTTGTCTCGTGATTCCGTTGACTGATATCTCTTTTTTTTGATTGTGTAATATGCACATATGTAGAAACATGTAGCGAGGTAACACTGTAACCTGCTTGCATACAGCAGCAACATATTGTTGCAATATAAACAAATAAATAAATATCAAGTGAGCGAAATATGATCGCACATTATGAGTTAGGCTAAGTCAGCATTCCCACGCTGACTGAATGCACTCAAGACATGTATGCATAAGACTCTCCCAATACATTTACATAAGCTAAGCGTACATATACAAATAAGAAATATATTATGCAGCCGCGACGCTGCCGGCTCTACCGGCATCGCAGTGCGCGTTGAACTTATGTATTTAGGGTAAGAGAACATTTTGACTTAAAATAAAAGAACATTATAAAACCTACACTCAAACTGCACTGACGTGCAAGTCTATTCATTTCTTAAAACATAACTTGAAGTATTCCATTATTGATGTCTACAACATAACTTGGAAACACCTTCAACTTACAACATAACTTGAAATCACCTTCAACTTACAACATAACATGGAAATACCTTCAAGTTACAACATGGCGACCGTGACATGGGTCTAGTAAGACCAGGACCTAAGCGGATCTATCTCTCCAATAACTTCTCAAAGACAACTGGGCTGGCTGGAAAGGAAGCTGGAAACAAACTGGCGGAAAACTTGAAAAACTTTTGTAACTGAGTGAGTACAGGCAATGAGCAAAAGGCGTAGTGGAATCAAAGAACGACTCAGAAACGACTCTACAAAAGCGAAAGTCCCCCGAAGTGGGAACATTTTATGAAAAATGTAATTCCATTTCCTAATTTGTTGTAATGTAATGTATCTGTGTGGTACCATTAAAATGTATAGATCGAGAGACAGTTAAAAAAAAAATTTTATATATATAACTAAAGACAAAACTAAACAAAAGAAGCGAAGAACTATTTCATTATTTTCCATTACGAATTGCAATGGAATGGAATAATTTGAACGCAAAATTAGTTGATATTAAAACACAGTTCGATAAGTCCTATAAATGCTTAACGCAAAATAGAAGCGTATCTAGCGTAACACTAAATAAACACGCAACAACGCTAGTCTCTTGTTTCAACCAAGCACGTTCATTGATACACGACAATAGAGAAAAGTTAAACTCACACCATTGGTCGTATGTATCAAGATTTTTACAGAGGTTGAAAAATAACCTTCAGAATATAATGGCAAAATACTTACTAGAAATTACAATACCTTCGATACTGAACACACCAGCAGTAATCGAAGAAGACACAAATACGGATATAGAAGCTGTAAGCGATGCAGAAATCGCAAGCGATTCAGAACATCAGATTAAAGAAGAAGATCTACAGGATCTCATGATACCAGCGGTAATACATTTTCCCGAGGTATCCGAATCTGAGTCAGAATCAATATCTGGAAAAATCGTAAACATGGCTATGTCACAGGTAGAATACCTAAAGATTGCCTCATCTCTGCTGCCAGAGTTTGATGGAAAGGCAGAAAATCTGACAAGTTTCATAGACGCATTGAATCTAATTGATTCACTAAAAGGCCCACTTGAAACAACAGCCATTAACCTAATTAAGACAAAATTGAAAGGCCATACAAGAAAGTTCATTACCACAGAATCAACTATTGTTGACATAATTGGTAAATTAAAAAGTAAAATAAAAGGTGATTCAGTATCAGGGATCACTGCAAAACTAATGAACCTTCAGCAAGCAAAAAACCGCCAATCAATATGTCCAAGGGGTAGAGAAGTTGGCAAAGGCCCTAGAAGGAGCCTACATCGACGATGGGCTATCCTCCGAAACAGCCACTAAATACAGCACAGAGCATGCTGTCAGTGCAATTATTAAAACCTGCTCTATAGAAAAAGTTAAATACATAATGGAGGCTGGTACATTCAGCACTCTAGACCAGGCAACGACTAAGTTGGTCAATAGTTGCACAGATGCAACAGGACAACCTAATACTGTTCTATACTTCAGTGGTCAACGACCCTATTATAGAGGTAGTCGGGGAAACTACCGAGGTAGAATAAATACCCAAAGCAACAGTAATCGTCGTTATAATAATAACAATAGAGGCAGAGGCCAGTATAGAGGAAATTATAGAGGACGCGGTAATCAAAGCCACGGCCAAATTAATAACCACTATAATGTACGTGTCACCCAAGGTAGTTCGGAAAACTACCAGGAACCTTTAGGTACACAAAATTAACTAAAAAAGTACACACAGTAAACTTGAGTCTTAATATGTTTGTAGTATTCAAAAATTCCGCCACAAATAATAATCTTACATTTCTCCTAGATACAGGAGCAGACATTTCATTACTAAAGGAGAATTCCGATACTTTTGAAAATATCAAGCAAGATAGAACAATAGATATACAAGGCATTGGACAAGGAGTAATTAAGTCCAATGGGTTAGTTCGAATTGAATTGCAGACTGACAAGTATATAATTCCGCACAATTTCCATTTAGTTTCAAAAAATTTCGCAATACCATGCGACGAAATTATAGGAGTTGACTTCATAAAAACGTTTAATTGCAAATTAGATTGCGAACCAGCAAATGATTGGTTCATAATAAGACAAAATAACTTAAAATACCCAATAAACGTTCCAATAAAGTTCAGTTCTGGTAATAATTTAATAGTATTACCAGCAAGATCTGAAGTTGTCCGTAAATTAGATATAAACTTACCAGAAGATATCTTAATTCCAAATCAAGAAATAGTATCTGGTATTTATGTAGCGAATACAGTAGCAACATACAATAATACATTTGTCCGTTTACTGAATACAACCAGTACCGACCAATTAATAGATATAAAAACAAGAGGAAACGCTATAGTCGAGTGCCGCGACCATAAGATACCCGTTACTGTCTTACAAAATTTAAAAATATTATTTTGCTAGTGGAAATTCACAAGGCGCCACCTATTGTCAGGGCAAGTATGTTGAGTATGCTTATAGTGACGTCACTGCCCATGTGAGGCCTTATAACTTAATTTCTTTATAAATAGCGAAATAATGTTGCGATTTGAAAAATCTTTGGTAAATCGATAGGTATTAACAGAAATAAGTTACACAAGGTCAAACGAAGGCATTCATAATAATACTATAGACGCCACAGTTTTCCGCGGTTTGTGGGCGTCAGAGTAGGCGTGGCCGGATGCAACTTCGTGGAAAGTTGCAAAGGTATCTTCTAAATACGTGATCCTAAACAAAATTATGTAGCTTTTATAGTTTTTGAGATTTTTGCATTTTTGGTTGTTCAGGTTTTGTGGGCGTTAGAGTGGGCGTGGGAGCATAATAGAAACCTACATGCTTAATCCGAACTTTCTATCTCTTATAGTTACCGAGATATCAGCTTTTCTAGAAAATCCGAAAACCGTCTTTTGAGCCTTGTGGGCGTATGGGTGGGTGTGGCCAGATAGTAGTACCACTATAAGATGCGCTGCCATTTAAAGATTATACTTTTTGAATTTCAACTTTCTAACTGCAATAGTTCCTGAGATTTCAGCAATTTTAGTTTTTGGCGATTTGTGGGCGTTAGAGTGGGCGTGGCAGGATGCTGTAATAAACTTGCGCTGTCCCGGGACCTCAAGAATCTTCATGCTTAATCTCAACTTTGTATCTGCTATAGTTCCTGAGATCTCAGGACAGACGGACATGGCTCAATCGACTTCGCTATTGATCCTGATCAAGAATATATACACTTTATAGGGTCGCAAAAGCTTCCTTCTATCTGTTACATACTTTTCAACGAATCTAGTATACCCTTTTACTCTACGAGTAACGGGGATAAACATACAGTATGAACCGCTTTCGAATTACGAGATAATTCAACCAAGCAAAGGCTCTAGAACAGATAAAGTCATATCCAAATTAAAGAAAAACTTTCCTGCGCAATTCAAATCAGAGCTCACTGACATATGTTCCAAATATAGTGATATATTCGGACTGGAAACCGAATCAATCACAACTAATAATTTTTACAAACAACATTTAAGACTTAAAGATAAAGAACCAGTGTACATAAAAAATTACAGAATACCGCACAGTCATCAGGAGGAAATAAAGAACCAAGTGGATAAACTTATTAAAGACAATATAGTTGAAGAGTCTGTATCTGAATACAATAGCCCACTTCTGTTAGTACCAAAGAAATCACTCCCAGGTTCTAATAATAAAATATGGAGATTAGTAATAGACTATCGTCAATTAGGTAAAGCTAAATACTTTTCATGCCTTGACCTTATGTCAGGTTTTCATCAAATAGAGCTTGAAGAAAAATCAAGAAATATAACATCATTCTCAACCAACAACGGCTCATATCGCTTCACGCGACTGCCATTTGGTTTAAAAATAGCACCAAATTCATTTCAGAGAATGATGACAATAGCATTCTCAGGTTTAGAACCATCACAAGCATTCCTTTATATGGACGATTTAATCGTCATTGGATGTTCAGACCAACACATGTTTAAAAATTTAATCAAAGTATTCGAACTGTGTAGGAAGAATAATCTTAAACTACATCCAGAAAAATGTTCATTTTTCATGCACGAAGTGACATTTCTTGGCCACAAGTGCACAGATAAGGGAATACTTCCAGATGACAAGAAATATGATGTCATCATGAATTATCCAATCCCACATGATGCGGATAGTGCTAGACGTTTCGTTGCATTTTGCAATTACTATCGACGCTTTATTAAAAACTTCGCCGACTATTCACGGCACATAACAAGATTATGTAAAAAGAATGTTCCCTTTGAATGGACAGATGAATGTCAAAAAGCATTCCAATATTTAAAAGATAAATTAATAGAACCAACACTACTACAATATCCAGATTTTAGCAAAGAATTTTGCATAATCACTGATGCAAGTAAGCAAGCATGTGGAGCAGTCTTAACTCAAGACTATAATGGACTCCAACTTCCCATTGCTTATGCATCAAGAGCATTCACAAAAGGTGAAAGCAATAAGAGTTCTACAGAACAAGAATTAGCAGCAATCCACTGGGCAATATTACATTTTCGACCATATATTTATGGAACACACTTTACAATTAAAACAGATCACAGACCGTTAACATATTTATTTTCTATGGTGAATCCTAGTTCTAAATTAACACGCATGCGGTTAGAATTAGAAGAATACGACTTTACTGTCGAGTACCTAAAGGGCAAAGATAATTTCGTGGCAGACGCCCTATCTAGGATAACAATATCCGAATTAAAAGACATACAAAACAAAATCCTGAAAGTCACTACCAGGTACCAAAGTAGACAAAATATCTGCGCAGATAATGAAAAAGTAGAATTGCCAAGGCAATCTACAGAAAAAGCTTCTCAGCCCAACGTATACCAAGTCATAAATAATGACGAAGTACGTAAAGTACTGACCTTGCATATAAAAGATGTGCTATGTTTATTTAAACATGGTAATTGATTGGTGATTTATGTTCAAATGGAAATATTGACTTAGGACAACTATTTCCAAGGCTTGAAAAAGAAGCCGGTACATTAAAAATAAGCCAATTGAAAATGGCACCGTGGGAAAACATCTTTGAAAAAATTTCAATAGATGATTTCAAAAATATGGGCAATGAATTATTGAATACATTAAGAGTAGCGCTACTCAACCCGGTGACCACTTTAACAAATGTTAAAGAGAAAGAAGCAATATTGTCTACATTCCATGATGATCTTATACAAGGAGGGCATACAGGCATTACAAAAACCTTGGCCAAGGTAAAAAGAAATTACTTCTGGAAAGGTATGACTCGTGATATAACACAGCATATCCAGAAATATGAAAAATGCCAAAAAGCAAAAATACATAAACATGTTAAAACCCCCTTAACTATTACTGAAAACCCATTAAAAGCCTTTGACAGGGTTATAGTGGACACTATAGGTCCACTACCCAAGTCGGAAAACGCAAACGAATACGCAGTCACACTAATTTGTGACCTGACTAAATATTTAGTAGCAATTCCAATTCCAAATAAAAACGCTAATACAATAGCGAAGGCTATATTCGAAAATTTTATTCTGAAGTACGGTCCAATGAAGACGTTCATTACGGACATGGGAACAGAATACAAAAATTCGATAATAAATCACCTGTGCAAGTATTTAAAAATAACTAATATAACATCTACTGCACACCACCATCAGACAGTTGGAACAGTCGAAAGAAGTCATAGAACTTTTAATGAATACATACGTTCATATATATCGGTTGATAAAACTGATTGGGATATATGGATCCAATATTTTGTATACTATTTCAACACGACCCCATCTGTGGCACATGGTTATTGTCCATATGAACTTGTCTTTGGAAAAACAAGTAACTTACCAAATCATTTTAATAGCGTAAATAATATAGAACCAATATATAACATAGATGATTACGCTAAGGAAAGTAAATATAGATTAGAAGTAGCATACAAAAGAGCAAGAAATATGCTTGACTCGAATAAGCAGATAAATAAGAAATATTATGATAAAACAGCTAAAGAAATAAGTCTGTCAATAGGAGATAGATTTAGATTTACGCCATGAATGTTATAAAATGGATGAAGCATTAAGCATTATAAAAAGGTTTTTCTTATTGGTACCCCACTATATGGTGTTACGACAATGTTCAGATCAAGGGCACACAAATAGCAACAAGTAGGATACACTAGAATATTATTTGCCGTAATGACAGTGAGGATAACGCAAAAATAATGAAACAAAATTTATATTATCAAATCATAATGACAATACTACGACATCAATAAAACAACCCTTTTTTTATGGTATACATTTTTTAGAGCTTAAAAATAGACGTTCAAGAGATATTAGAAATGGAAAGCATAAACAAGTCAACTCATTAAATGAATTTAAAGATAAGCCACAAACATTAGAAAAGTATTTATTATAAGTATAATATTTTTATGAATATACGATTTAAAAAAATTAATTTGTATATTATAATGTTTAAAAATAATAATAAACTAAAAAAAAAAAATTTTTTAATATTTTAATTTGGTTCACAAACGTTTCCGACTTTAGATTTCAACAGGCTTGACTGCTAATTCCCAGGTAAAATGAATTGTTTTTTGTATTGCTTATACATGGTTGTTTTGTTGGGAAGCAGTTGGTATTACCACTGCGACTGAGCATTGCGAAGTTAAAACTAAGACTGTAAGTTTCGATGGAAGTGGTCCCGATTTTTTTAGTTTAGAGACACGCATACATGCATATTCAAGGTATTTGTTTGTAAGCTTCTATGTGTAAGTACAAATACATCATCACTCACCCCTACTACAGTTATATGTATTAAAGTTGTGAACGAAATCAGCGTTGACCAGTTCACTATGTAGTGCTTGCTCAGAGAAAGATACTTTTGCAGCGCCATCTGTTGGTCGTTCTGAGAGGGGGTACTGCGTTGCCACTAGAGCTAGGATGAGAGTGGGAGGTATAGGTAGGAAAGCGCGAGAGAGCAACAGTGGCAAGTGTCAACTATCTTCGCTTTCGCCTGATTCGATCTGGGGTTACCGCCACTTTTCCGGCGTGGGGTTCGGTCTTTCCGTTTTCGGCAGCTGCAGAGTTCAGTTCAAGTTACTGGTGACAAGAAATTCGAAAAAGTACACGCGAGTGCTAAGACACAGTGCCAGAGGAAAGAAATTCCAATTGGTTGGTAGCGAGCCGCAAAGAAAGGGCAACCGCTTGGGTTCGAAGGCGACCAGAGAGAGAGGGCGAATAGAACCAAGGGAACTGCGCGCAGGCGCAAACGAAAAATCCAGCGAGCAAGTTCAACGCAGCGTTTCGCCGAAGTACTGCCGCAGTGCTCCAGGAGGGGCGTAAAGAATTACCCCATTTTCCGTCCAGGATAAGTTTTTGCCCGATAACCAATTGTCCCGGCCCAAAGAAAATTGCATACGGTAAAGCTAGTGCTAAGATTAGGCGGCGAACTACCATCGAGCCAGCTGTCATCGATTGGTTAAGCCGAAAACAACTCAGGTTCGATCGAACTTGTTCGTCAGTTTCGCCGTGCGCTGAGAGATTACACAACGTCGCCGCCACGCTCTGCGGTGAAAAGTTTTTTTTGGAGTTTGGAAAATATTCATTCGGGCCGAAAAGACGAAGATATTGGCCAAATCTCGATCGGAAAGTCGTCCGGGAGAAGCCGCCACGGAAAGCGGGGAAAAAATTAGTTTTAAGATAGGCGGTTAAGGTTAGGTGATAAGTTCCAGTTCGTCGAAAAAAAAGAAAGTTAATTTTATTTTGTTCGGTGTTAGTGTTGTTTGGGGAGTTATTTCGATCTAAACCCCAGTTTATGTGCTGCATTGCAAAAGCCCAGAAAGCCCACTGAAGTCTCAGTTCTCCTGGCCCATGAATTTCTATTTTTTTCTGTGTTGGTGTTCTTTTCTGGTTCTTAGCCCTATTTAGCCTTCATCGAGTCGACCAAAGCGCTTTCGTCGGAGGATGGAAAAGGTGGTGAGTGTTTAAAAAACCACTATTCAGAACCCCTTTTGAATAGAAAAAAATCGAAATAATAAAAAAAAAAAAAAAAAAATCATGAATTAACCTCAAATAAAAAAAGTACGAATACAGAGAATTAAAGAAACCGAAATTGCACACTGAGAGGAACAAATGTAGAGTAAAAAGCTAGATTGAACAAAAATTAAAAATGATTGGCGTGTGGCATCTTTTCATTTAAATGGATAAAAAGATTAAAATTATAAATGCAGATTAAATATAAAAAAAATTAATTAACTTGAAAATTAAAATACAAAATTTTTCAAGTCAATTGATAAAAAACCCCCAGACTTCAGCTACCCATATTTTCATATTTATACCTACCAAAGTTTATAACAAAAAAAATCCTATTATGCATTTACACCTATTTATTACATGTTAACTTATTTATATATATTTATTGCCTATATTTATTTATTTATTGGATGTTCTTTTGGTTAGCTTAAGTGATGGTTTATATTCTGTGAGGGTACTAATATGATTTTTTTTATGAAAAATAAACAGCGAAGACAAACTCGAAAGGTAAACAAACCATAGTCGATAGTTAGTAGTCGAATAAAATAAGTCGGTAACAGATCGCTGTTAAAGCCTTTTAAAGCTGTTAGGGCAAACAATCTGGCAACCCCGTCTATCTGGCAATTTGGACAACCGAATTTCCGCCTAATTGGCTTGTTCTTTTGCAATCAAACGCCAAAGTTAAAGGTTGTCCAAACGCAGAATAATTAGTGAATATCACCAACGCGGGAATTGGGATATTACCAGTGATTGGGATTTTACACCAGTGGGTCTGAGAGCAGTAGCCGAACGTTGGCTGTGGATGAGCCCAGCCGTTCGCCGCTGCACTTGTGTTGTGGTTGTGGCGAAAAGACTCCAGGTGAGCCGACTTATATGTCGCTAAATAGAGTAATGATAAAAGTATTCTAGGAAGTGTTAGATAACCTCCGCAAGAAGCAATTATGTTTTTGTATTGAATTTTGATATTGGAAATGAAGTAAATTTATAATTATTATGCTGATCGATTTCAATTTAGATGGGTAAGGGCAGCAGAAATTCGTTGTTGATTCTTTACAGGAAGGGCGGGCAAAGCGGAAGAACCTCACCACCTTAGTTCTTCCAACAGCAAGGTTTCCTGTCTCGACTTCTTATCCTTCCAGAGGATTGTAGCCCCTTCCCTAACTCTGTCTACAAATTTTTATTGTGTGGCGGTGATGCTGATTAGGAAGTAACCGACCCCATTGCCTCTTCCCTGAGCTAGGCCGTTCCCGTAGGCAGAGTATGCAACCAGTCGGTATCCACTACACCGTGTTCGTCACAATTCTTAGTCGGTAAATAAATTTTATAATGATTTGCTAAGCTAAAGAAGTGGCCGCAGCTAGCGTTGTTTGCGATGTAGGGCAGCACTTGGTAAAGGGGTCGCTCAGGCTGTCAAGCGATGAAAGGGACGGGCGACCAAAGGTAGGGTGGGCAAACCGTGACCTCCACGACATCCAAGGAGGCGAAAGGTGAAGTCAGTCGAAGGGGAATTAGTAGGGAACGTATAGTAGTATTTAATGTGTGTGTCTTTCTTAACCCGGTTTTTAGTTCGGTGATGCACGCGAGTATCTCCTTATTATTAGCAAAAGGCATCACGAGTCATCGGCAAGACCATCACACCCGTAGCCGAGAGCCAGAGCCGGATAGTATTTAGCGCGTGCGCCGATGGCTCGGGACAACAGCCAGCCTGGAGTTATGAGTATGAGTAGAGAATTGGGGTAAATGACCACAAAAGTGTTCAAATTAGAAAAATATTATATTATATCAATGCATTTACAAAATCTCAAGGTATTATGCGATATATTTAAAATGTTAAGGGGGAGTGGTGGATCTATCAAACACATAAGCAGATATTGGTGGCCAAATTTGGTACTACTAGATCTAAAGGTGTTTTTAATATTCAAGTTCTTCCAATTTTTGTTAGCAATAGAGGCGATGCCACGCCCACTTTTCTATGATATAGGTATCCCCCATACTAAAATAATACCAAAAACCGCAGTGAAAAATCTCATATGCTTTAGTCGTAATATTAAATGCCAGTTAAATTTGTGTTCTGTCCCATAGTGCAACGAGTCAAAGATATTATATGCCCATACCAACATAGGAACCCAATATATACATATACATACATAAATGTCTAATAGAAACGCAAATTGCAGTGGGTCTCGTCATCTGCTTTTTCGCATTTGTTTTCTCGAATTCTGAATTGGTCACTGAATACCCTTAATATTAGCAAAACGGAATATCTACTTACTTACTAAAGGTTTATTACGGGAATTCAATTAAAATTATATTTGAGTAATTTATAACCGTATATTGAAAAAGGCAGTGATGGATTTTATGTAAATATTAAAGTATTTATTTTTTAAGCTAAATTACGGGGGTTTAGTAATGTAAAGAATATTGATTGTGCTAGGACATAAAAGCAAGCAACCACTTGGAAACCATGTTTCCCCTAAAGAATTTTTTAGCAAATCCGAAGCACACGTACACTCATGAAATATTTTCATGTATTGGAAATATGGTGGAGCAAGTGCTGAATTTCCGGAAAAACATTTAACCCTTGAGGCGCATATAAATAATATTTCTTAGATGCCTTGTACACACTCATAACTTCATTTCAGAATTAAAAGCTTAAACAAAAACGAAAGTAGCAAAAACACTTGGTTGTAATTTTTTAATAAATAGAACAATAAAAAATAAACCAAATAAACCAAAAGCTTATGAAATATCTTCATAAAGAAACATGTATAACTTTGTACAGCTTAACTTGTCTCTCCAGATTTTACGTACTAACTTTAATTCTTATTCGTATATTTACTTTTTTTATTATTATTATTTATTATTTACAGTAGTTAATGGAAAATTCAGTATCGATGTATGATTATAGCTTTAGTTCCCGGCAACGAGCGCGTTTTTTGTAAGCTCTTAAAAACCAAGAAAACTGACAAATTACGTGAAAATTAAACACCCGCGGGGAAATGGTGAATTAAGATGTCCTCGAGAATCGACATCGAAAAGCAACCTGGAGGTGCACCGGGAGCGCCACCAGCCGAAGTCGCGCCAGCACTTAGGATTTCTAGAGAAGTGGGAGGAAGAAGGAGCCGGGATCAGATGAAGAGCCGATTAATAGCCCTTCTTGACTTCATCCTGAAAATCCAACGTCCAACAGTATAGATTAAACACACACAGAGTTTTCGTATAGGTACTTGTGCTCAGGTTGCCTTAAAAAAAATTCAAATACTAAGTGTTCCAATTACTGAGATAAGTTATAATACTGATTGTTACAATTAAAGACAACGTGTACGAGCGTAAGCTCTGTAACGAATAGCCACAATGAGTAAGCGAATACGGAAAGAGAACGCTCGCTTTCTACAGGTTTATTATATCCAAGCGGCACATCTCAAAAACAGCCGTGGAGTATCCAATGCCCGTCCTCCTACCCCTACAACACAACCAACGATATGCTTTTAACAACAACGATCAGCAAAATGGCCTCGTTGAAAACTGCAGTTTCTGTTTCTTCAGCTTTTACTGACAAGCTAGCCCCTACCTAACCCAGAAATACAGAAAATGTTAGCAGATAATTAATACAAACAGGAATCGATCAATATGTGCAAATAAAAAGAACTTTAAGCCCACGAGCAGATCGAGTGCCGCGACTATAAGATATCCGTTACTGTTTTACACAATTTTAAAATATTTATTTTGCTAGTTGAAATTCACAAGGCGCCACCTATTGTCAGAAGCATGTTGAGTAACTGATAGTGACGTCACAAACCATGTGAAGCCTTACAACCTAAATTTCTTCATAGGTAGCGAAATAATGTTCCGATTTTAAAAATCTTTGATAAAAAAAAATTATACAAGGTCAAACGAGGCCATTCATAATAATATTATAGACCCCACAGTTTTCCGCGGTTGGTGGGCGTTAGAGTGGGCGTGGCAAAATGAAAACTAGGGAATAGTTGCAGTGACATCTCTAAAATACGTATTCTTAAGCACAACTTTCAAGCTCTTATAGTTCCCGAGAGTTTTGGTTTTCGGGTTTTGTGGGCGTGGCTTGATCGGATAATAACAATTCACATTGGGAGCGTCATAAAAACCTACATTTTCTTTTCTAGAAAATGCGAAAACCGTCTTTTGAGCTTGCTGGGCGTATGGGTGGGTGTGGCCGAATAATAGTACCACTATAAGATGCGCTGGCATTTAAAGATTATACATACTAAATTTCAACTTTCTAGCTTTCCTGAGATTTCAGCGATTTTAGTTTTTCGCGATTTGTGGGCGTTAGCTCAAGAATCTTCATGATTAATCTGAACTTTGCATTTCTTATAGTTCCTGAGATCTCAGCGTTCACACGGACAGACGGTTATGGCTCAATCGTTTTCGCTATTGATCCTGATCAAGGTCCGTCATGGCGACGGCCTGGGTGAAGGAGGCGTTCTTGAAGGAATTTATGGCGTCAAAGCTGTCGACCGAACAGGCCTGTGCCATGATGAGGTGCCTATGCGGCTTCGAGGGGCTGGTGTTAGCGCTCTCGTCACGCAATGATGCGTTGCAGGCTCTATGCGACCAGCAGCGAATGCCGCCGGCTGTGGTCTCGAAGCCACCTGCTGGGTATGCGTACGCATATCCCAGCCTGCCGTCACCTTCTGTTGATACAGTAACAGCGCTGCGTAAACGCGAGACGTGGTCGCATGTTGTTATGAGCAAGACCCAAATATTTCGGGTAAAGAGGTAGCTGAAAAGGTGGGCAAAGGGAAAAGATGAGATGAGAGGGTTTGCGCTTCATGGTGCCATCATGCGCACCCCCTAATCAGGCGAAATCATGAAGGTCGTTGCGAACAAGAAGTTCGGCGAGATTGGCCTGGAGGTCAAACCGAACGCTGCACAGCGACCCAAGCTTGTTGTCCAAGACGTGGCTTTGCAGATCGCTCCTAATAAATTAATGGAAGAACTATAAGACGCCCGGGGCGCATAAAAGTTGAAAGAAGGAATAATTTAATGAAGTAAGAATAGCCGTAAAGAAAATCATGGAGTATATAGGATAGTTCGTTTTTTAGTTATAAGTAGAAAAAACACTGAAGTATTCGTTTGTTAAGTTGATTTGTTAAGAAGAAATAAATAAGATTTGAATTTGAATGCGCGGGCGCGCCTTAGTAAACCACGATCGGTCACACTGTCGGGCCAAACGGGCACACCACATAAAGGGATTTTCGGGAACGGGCACACTGACGGCAGCCGCGGGGTATATAAGGAGGACCGGTTTCTGGGAAGAGTCACTTTTGCGGTGGATCACACCCAGATAAGATCAGCCCTCTCGCGCAGTTGGGCACCCTCACCAGCACTAGTCACTTATTGGTCGGATTTAGCCTAAGGCTAAATCTAATACGTACGACCTCGGTCGTACCGAGGGAGCACTGCCATCGGCCACTCGCCGATGATTGCCCGCAGCAGATCCACTGGATCACTGCTGGCACTCTCGCAACAGCCTCACCAGGCTTTGCATTTCTCACGCGGCGGACCCCAAGGGCCTCGCGTCATCCATCGCAGGAGTCCTAACGGGGCTTTGCATTTCTTACGCGTCGGACCCCAAGGGCCTCGCATCATTTCTCGCAAGAGACCCACAGGGGCTTTGCATCTCTCACGCGTTGGACCCCAAGGGCCTCGCATCATCATCTCACCCGAGACCCACTGGGTTCCTATTCACTCTTTCTCATACCGAACCCCAGGGTTCTTTGCTTTTCTTTTCTTTTCTTTCTTTTACATTCACACTCGCTCGCGTGACTGGCCCCGGGCCAACGCACGCTCCATCATTTCTATTTTTCTCTTCCTATCTTAGCTAGCGGATCACCAAGACGGACTGGCCCTGTCCTCACGCGGCATCCCCACGGCCCACAACGGTGCATCGAACCCACGGCTATCCCTCGTCGGAAGCTCTCTTCCCCAGGCCCGCAGACCGCTTCGTCTTACTCTGGGTAGAATCTTCTTTGCAGCAACCACGCCTGACATCAAAGTAAATGTTAGAACGAACTGCTGGTATCCGGTGAACTGTCCCAGCCACCCCAACGCAGGACCGTTAAAACTATATGCCAATAACCTGAAAGAGCACATGCCGGATGCGGAGTTCCGCAAAGACGGAGTCACTATAAACGTGACTATAAACGTGACTCTTGACACCATAATGCACGTGGCTGCACAGATCCGGTGGACTGCCCAGTGGCCGGATTGGCCAAAGTTGAGGCAGAAAGTCAGAAAATAAATCTTGATCTACAGTAAGTCGATTTTAGTATAATGGTGGAATACAGACATAAAAACATATAAAACTTGAAAAAATATTGTTTGGGTAACCCTGGTATTTTTGGGGAGCCCCTAAAGTCAGCTGTTGAAAATCTACATTATTTTCGTGTTCTTTTGGCGCTGCTAAACTAGTTCATTGCATTAAAGTTTAAGCCTTTTCCCGTTGCTAACAAACATTAATTTAAAACGGAAAACACATATAAAGGTATGGAGATTTTAAAATGTACATCAATGTTTGGGTTATGTTATCTTATGTCTGTGTTTTTTTAGGAAACCCTAACCTATAAACCATGGGCTTTGTGGAGTAAAAGTTGGCAGTATTCTAGGGCCTTGTCAAGACTAATAATGCATTTATGTTCAATAATATGTGCTTAGCATTATCTAACTAATAGTTATTGCGCCTTTTTGCGCATTTGTTAAATATTAGATGATGTTGCAGACACGTTCGAATTCAGTCACGACGAATTGCTTGAGATTTGGATTCAAGGTGGTCGCAAAACGGAGTCGAATTAGTAAAATGTTCAAAAGGTCGGTCACGCTTAACTACGTAAACAAGCTATGATAAAGTTTACAAAGCTAAGCTGCACTGCAGACACATTGATATTGAAGTCAAAATTTGCTAAACCACACTGCAAAAAGGATCAAAAAGGAACATAGCAAAAAGAAATATTTATTCAATTTAAAAAAATAAATGAAGTAAATTTGATTGCAAGCAATAGATTTGACGGATCGGGCCACAGCATACTGGCCTCGAGCTGCCCGGTGTATGCGGCAGTGCTAGCAAGGGTGTACTCTAGACATTAACATGTTTAGTTTCACCCAAACTAATTGTTGTCGTGGCCAAGCTGCACATTAATTATTTATTTACTGTGTGTATTTGGGGATAAGTATGCCGCCAAAGAAAAAACACCAGCGTTTTAGGCTTGACTCCAGTAGCTCAGAGTCCGTGGCTGCTTAAATAAAAACAGTCGATGAGGAAAGTACTAGCGAAAGCGAAGTAAAAATCGTGGGTAACAAAAAGGCCAAGAAGGCAATGGGAAAAAAGGTGTGTCAAACCGTTGCAACCGTTGTAACCGTTGATGCAGATGATGCCGACGCTATCGCTGCTGTTGCCGCTGCTTCCCCCGCTGCTCGTCCCGTTCCACGCCCCAGTCGGATCAACTGCTGAAACTGTGACAGAGCTCGCCACAGTTAAGGAGGTTTTTCTTGAAGGAATTTGTGGCGTCAAAGCTGTCGACCGAGCAGGCCTGCGCCATGATGAGTTGCCTATCCGGCTTTGAGGGGCTGGTGTTAGCGCTTTCGACCAGCAGCGAATGCCGCCCCGTCGTCTCTGAAGTCCGCCATGGCGTCGGCTGTGGTCTCGAAGCCACCTGCTGGGTATGCGTCCGCATATCCCAGCCTGCCGGTACGACGCGCATGAATGGATTAACGACAGACGTGTTTTCGTTGCGCTCAGGATAGTTATCTTATATCTTTTTATTCCGCGGGAGTTAAAAGCCCTTTTTGGTTTTAAAATTCGCGCGAGTAAAAAAGGAAAACGAGGGTGCAATTTTCTGATCGGGAATCGGGATCGTTTTTCTACGAGAAATTAGTGTTTTAAGTTTTTTCACGCTCAGCACGTGTTTGCTGCCAGTTTAGTTGTATTGGTAAGTAACAGAGAACGTCAAGAGTTTCTTTTTTCGGCACCCGAATGACACTTATACATTTCAAGTGCTTGTCGCACTCATGAACAGCAAGAAAAAGCACACACCCGAGTGCACAGATCGCTTTGTATGTTTTGAGTGTTGATGCAATGTAAGTTTTTTTGGGTTTTTTAAGACTTTGTCATTGAAGACTAATCACTTGTAATAATTATAAACTCTTATTTTTTTATATTAGTTACTGAAGACGGCAATAATTTTTTTTATTACAAATATACTTTTCTAAGATTAAAATTAATCCAAACGGAAAACAAATTATTTTGTGATTTTTTAGGGGCTATATTTATGTTAAATTATTGGGATTTCCTTCCTTCCTTTCATGTAAAATTATTCGATCAACCCTCAATGACCTGCTCATGCAATACAGCTGAAGACACCTGAAACACTCGAATCAGTTGAAAACACCCGAAACACTCGAATCATTTGAAGACACCCGACTCACTCATCCGAAAAACATGGGTGTCTCAGACACTCCCTTTATTTGCTATGAGTGTGTCGGGTGTCTGTGCAAAAGAGTACTGGGTGCGCAAGTGCACATTCGAAATGAGCTGTGCAAGACACTTACCCTTATTTTAGGGTGTCGATCACACTCTGAGTGCCGAAAAGGCGCAAATGATTCGAGTGCACTCATTGTCTGGGTGTAACCTTCGACAACTTCGGCGACAACGACGGCTGCGAAGCAGCTGGCTGTTGGTGGCGAAGCCTGAGTGCCGGTAGCTTTCGGCGCAATAGAAGAGGTCTTCGAGCTGCTGGACAGCCAGAGGTTCGTGATGCCCACTTTTAACGAAGCGGCAGTTTCCCAGGCTGCCAATGAGGATAAGTCAGTAGGGAAGGATATTGAGGCGTTTCTGAATGATGTCCAGAAGAGGGCCGTGGCTTCGCAGAGCGCTCC
>NW_024573135.1:0-51571 GCF_018153835.1 Drosophila eugracilis | reverse complement strand
CTGATATGGGATTCGGATGCATGGGGCATATTCATTTCGGATGAATGAATATCATTGTAGTCGCTGCCGATGCCTTGGGTACTTAAGTACTTCTTCAGTAAAGTGGTGGTCCTATTGCTAAAGCAAGATCATACCATGGATCCGCTTCACACTGGAGCTCTTCTTCAGACTGCTGCCCAAATCCCACAGAGCCTAAAGATGGGGCATTAGCGCTGGCTGGGCGTGGTTTTGCAGGATCCCCTGGGAGCTCGGGGAAATCTGTGTGGCCTTGGGAGCACTCGTCGGTGGTCGAATGTGCTGGGTGGGGGTGATGTTGTTTCTGGTGGTTCTTTTAGTGAAGCTGCATCCGTTGCTGGCCAGGCCAAAAGTACTAGGCTGACCGGATCCTTTGCATTAATCGGTGTTTGTTTCCGTCGATGGCGATCGTTTCATAGTCCTTGTGGTATCTTTGAACAGAACCTTGGTTTCGTTTGACACTGGCGGGTCCAGATCCATAGTTCGTCTGAAATGTGACAGCCGAGTGCTCTCCAACTTCATTCGATCCGGTTGCTCCCCCTCCTCGCAGACATTGGTCTGGGACCTTAACAATGGCATTGGTGTACTGCTGCTCAACTGATCGTTTGCAATCATTCTACGCTTCCCCACCGATGTGGGATTCGGATGCATGTGCATATTCATTTCGGATGAATTGAACATCATTGTAGTCGCCGATGCCTTGGGACTTAAGTACTTCTTCAGTACAGTGGTGGTATGCTTTGCTAAGAACAGGGATCATACCATTATTGATCCGGCTTCACACTGGCGCTCTTCTTCAGACTGCTGCCCAAATCCCAGAGAGCCGCTCAAGATGGGGCATGAGCTGCTGGCTGGGCGTGGTTTTGCAGGATCCCTGGGAGCTCGGAAAAATCTGTGGCCTTGGGAGCACTCGTCGGTGGTCGGAATGTGCTTGGTGGTGGTGGTGTTGTTGCTGGTGGTTCTTGTAGTGGAGGTGCATCCGTTTCTAGCCTGGCCAAAAGTTACTAGGCTTCGAAGCCTTGAGACGTCATCTGAGGCGTGAAATCTGCGTTATACCGGATCTTTCGCATTTATCATTGTTTGTATCCGTCAATGGCGATCCTTTCATAATCCTTATGGTATCTTTGAACAGAACCTTGGTTTCGTTTGACACTGGAGTCCAGATCCATTGTTCGTCTGAAATGATGAGCCGAGTGCTCTCCAACTCCATTCGAATCCGGTTGCTCCTCCTCCGCAGACATTGGTCTAACCTAACAAAGGCATTGGTGTACTGCTGCTCAACTGATTGTTTTCAATCATTCTTACGCTACCCCACCGATATGGGATTCGGATGCAATAGTCATATTCGTTTCGCATGAATTGAACATCATTGAAGTCGCCGCCGATGCCTTGGTACTTAAGTACTTCTTCACTACGGTGGTGGTCCTTGTTAAGCAGGATCATAACATTATTGATCCGCCTCACACTTGTGCTCTTCTTCAGACTGCTGCCCAAATCCCACAGAGCCGCTAAAGATGGGGCATAAGCTCTGGCTGGGCGTGGTTTTGCAGGGATCCCTGGGAGCTCGGAAAATCTGTGTGTCCTTGGGAGCACTCGTCGGTGGTCGATTGTGCTTGGTGGTGGTGGTGTTGTTGCTGGTGGTTCTTGTAGTGGAGGTGCATCCGTTTCTAGCCTGGCCAAAAGTACTAGGCTTCGGAAGCCTTGAGACGTCATCTAGGCGTGAAATCCGCGGTGTGACCGGATCCATTGCCATAATCGTTGTTTGTATCCGTCGATGGCGGATCCTTTCATAACCCTTATGGCAGTCTCTTTGAACAGAACCTTGGTTTCGTTTGACACTGGCGAGTCCAGAACCATTGTTCGTCTGAAATGTGACAGCCGAGTGCTCTCAAACTTCATTTCGATCCATTCCTCGCAGACATTTGTCTGGGACCTTAACAATGGCATTGGTGTACGCTTCACCGATATGGGATTCGGATGCATGGGCATATTCATTGCGGATGAATTGAAAATCATTGAAGTCACCACCGATGCCTTGGGACTTAAGTACTTCTTCAGTACGGTGGTGGTATCCTTTTGCTAAGCAGGATCATACTATTATTGATCCGCTTCACTCTGGCGCTCTTGTTCAGACTGCTGCCCAAATCCCACAGAGCCGCTAAAGATGGGGCATAAGCGCTGGCTGGGCATAGTTATGCAGGATCCCTGGGAGCTCGGAAAATCTGTGTGGCCATGGGAGCACTCGTCGGTGGTCGAATGTTCTGGGTGGTTGTTGTGGTTCTTTTAGTGGAGCTGCATCCATTGCTGGCCAGGCCAAAAGTACTAGGCTTTGGAAGCCTTGATGCGCGTTGTGACCGGATCCTTTGCCATAATCGTTGTTTGCTGATCAGGACATTTCCAGGTGAAATAACCAGACGGCGTATTACTTTTTGTTTCTTAAACTTTCTTTTTGGTAGGAACGACAGTGAAAAGAAGGTTTAAATAAAAACAATTTTCATTCGTTGAGTTCTATTGCAAAACTGATTTTATTTTTAATAAGTCCTAGTTTAGGTAGCTGACATGTGAATCGACAAATGTTCTTATCTTTAGACCCACGGATCGGCACATCCCCGATCGTGGGAAACGGTTCTAAGTGCGATAGAAGATATCTCGGCTACCCCGATTCCACTTATCTTTAAACATACTGTGACCGCTCGCAGTAGGTCAGATTACATGTCAAGTGTTTTCGGCACCGCGTTGTGTCAGGTTCAAGTGGGCGCTGCCAGGCAACAGCTACAGATACAGGTTTTATTACCTAAACATCCGCAGCCTTTACATGTGTAATATAAACATAGTCGTGTTCGTCTGAACATTCTGCCAAGGGCGGGCAAGATTAGGCGTACATTTTAATTAGTTGCAAACAAAATTAGTGGACTGTATTTATTTAATTCGATATAATTAATATTGCAATTTACATCTGTTAGCGGGCGTATTTGCCTTATATTTTTACAATTTTTATCTTATCATTTGTTATCTTTTTTAATTTTCCTAACATAACATATTTCATTTATTTTGACATATCATCTTTACTTATTTTAAACATTTAGTATATTTGTAGGTATAGTTAGGGATTGTAATTGCCTTTCGCAATTTTTATTTTTCTTACAAAATATATAGTTAATATTATTAAAAATAATAATTAGCAACATTAAGGATGTATGAATATAATTATATTCATGATATGAATATGATGAAAATCTAGTTTATGTAATTTTAACTTATGTGTTTTTAAATCGTTTATTTTACTTAACAAGTTTTGAATTTCTATTATATGATTAATTACTGGAGAACCTAATTGGTTCCAAAACTACCTTAGGTATTTCCTTTATCTCACCTATATATGACATAGATAGCGTCCCTTGATCTTTTACCTGAATACTATGATGATCAACTAAGATATCGCTATCTGTTCGAGCAGTGCAGTCTGACCTTATGGTGAAAACTCCTTGTTCAGGTAAATCGACTATCTCTAATTTTGAATTGCCGCATTGGACCCGAGCCTTAGTATCGTTCTGTACCTTAAAAAGCCAACTACTTCTTCTGGCTAACTCGACTCAGTACGACTTGTTTGGAATAACGGATTTTTACCTACAATTGGACGCACCATTTGGTTTAAGAGGCGAAAGCTCACAGCTGTTATCATTGGCACTTCTCCAGGGCCAACTACCTACACACACTCTTTTGTTTGATTGCCACCGCTGGCACTTATTTAAAGTTGATTCTGCCATTAGGTGATATGCATCTATTTCAAAATTGTAAACTAAATATTGTGAATCAAGATGAACCATAACCGTGCTTTCATCAATTTGAAGAGGTACTGGTACTATTCTATAAAGCACTGATGCATATCTTCCAAACAAAGGCATTTTTGCATTTATTACTAGCTTCCTATCAACAAATAATCCCCTTGCAGTTAATAATGTATAAACGTCCTTTAGCTCAGTACCTGTTCTTTTTCCTGGCAACAATAAGTTTTCTGACAACATTTCTTTTATTTTGGTGATTTCTATTTTTAACCAGCTGTCATATTCTCAATTCTTTTATTCATGCCTTTGCGGTTTTATCGTCCGTCGTACTTTTTAATATATTAGCCATAAAATCGACTAAAGACGTTTGCTTCTTGCTCAACTCATTAAGGCTATGCTGGTTGCTTACTAAATTTCTCATATTTTCTTCCAGCTGGATCCTATCATCTTCATCCATTATTCCAAATAAAATGTGATATAGGGATCCCATAAAGCCAAAGGGAGATCGTCTATTCCTTGCTTTACCTTGAGCCATAAAAGAGCTTGTTATTCTCTTCCCAAGTCTACCATTTGTCTTTCCATATTATTTAGAACAGAAAGACACTGATCTTCGAACCCATAGAGTTTTTTTCGCAAACCACTCTCATTTTTGGTACTAATTCTTTTCCTTTTTATAAAATTTCGAAATAAGCGTCCATATCATAGTAGATTACTAAATTCCACGAGGATGCTACGATTTCAATGTCCCCCCATTGGGTCGAAATATAATGCCGAAGTCTTATTTATGGTTTCTATTGCATATTTTGTTTCCCATTATTAGGCAATGCGTTAGAAATTTGACAACTCAATATAAATAGCAACATTGCCATGACAAACCTAATCTTGGACATCTTTGATGTTGCTCTAGTTTGTCTTTTTAGCTCAGGGTCAGACTCATTTTTGTCAAACGACTTTATTCCTTCCAAGGGACAAATTTTAGCAATGGTTCTTGTGAGAAATCCTTCTTTGCATCTTTATCTCTTACTACTCGGACCTTATCATCATTCCCCTTATGGATCTTTTCCACCTTCCCTAAAGGCCATCTTGCTGGATGACAATTCTCATCCTTCAATAATACAATTTGTCCCTCTTCTACATTAGGACTTTCCCTTTTTCATTTGTTTCTTTGCTGAAGTGTATGTAAATACTCATTTTTCCATTTTCCCCAGAATTCCTTTTTCATTTTTTGGATAAGTCTCCATCTATCCAAATTTCCGATTCTTTCGTCTTCCGTTGTTTCGTCGATTTCTAAGGGTGGTCTTCCAATCAAAAAATGACTTGGTGTTATCCAATATCCTTAGACCTCTTCTTGGTCCATTTCATTAACTATTGTGTGTAATGACCTTGAATTTACGCATGCTTATATTTGAAATAAAATCGTAGACATTTCTTCGTATGTCAAACTAGTATGGAAATGAACATCGTAACTCTACATTTTGGCAAATTGCCCATTATTCGCTGAGCTGTATTTTGTATATACCTTGCACACTTTACACATTCTCTCAAATACTTTTTCAGCGAATTCTTCAAGCCGAAAATCCAATACTTTCTTTGAATATAATTTGGCATTAGGTTTATTCCTCCATGCAATGTTTCCATATGAGCATTTTTGTTCAATAAGTTTGATAGGTAGCACTTTTTTAATATGATAGGATGTTTAACTTCAAATTCTGCATTTGAGTTTTGCAATCTTCCTCCTACCCTAAGTATTCTATCCTTATCCAGAAAGGGATTCAAAGACAATATTTTACTATTTGTTGTCGAGAGAGGCTAAAAATAAAGCGTGCGTCTGACGTTGTTGATATTTCAAACTGATTTTTATTCGTTCAAATCCTAGGTATCTTAAACAAGCCCAGACCGCTCGCAGGGGGTCATATTTCGGGTTGCTTGTATTTACGTAGCCCCAAGTGCCGGTTGTGCTTATAGATAGATAAGTGCAGTACATTGCTGCAAAGATTTTGTACGTAACATATGCATCTTATCTATGTATAAACTTGTTCGTGTGTTCTTTCTGAACATTCTGCCAAAGGCCGGCAAAAATGACATAAGATTATTGCTTATTACTGTAATTACTGTAATTATTTATTTCATTTAATTTTTTAATTTATCTTTCTTAATAATAAAAATTATAATACTTCGTGTTCTTATGAACAATGTTATGGCTTCTAATCTATGCCTAATCAAACATTTTTTTATAAAATATATTATCAAAACTGCCAAAACTATCAATGAAAATATAAGACCAGCGTGTCCGGAAATATGATAGAAATGCAAATCTTTCGATTATGGATGGTTTTCTTTCAGATCTTTAATTTCTTTCTTTAATTTATTAATTTTATAATTTTTGAAACTTCACTAACATCTTCTCTGTATGGTGTTGACAGAATCTGTTCACTTTCCGATTGAATATTATGATGTGCTATTAAAATTTTGTCATCCGTTCTTGCAGTACAATACGACGCAATACTGAAGATCCCTTGCTCAGGCAGCTCACACAACTCCATTTCAGAGCCAGTACATTGCACCCTTATTTTGGTATTAAGCGGAACCTTAAACAGCCAACTACTTTTCTTTTCCAATTCTACCCAGTAACTTGTGGAACCAACTATTGTTTTATATACGCAATTCGAAGCTCTATTGGGTTTTAACGGTTGAACCTCACATGCGTTGTTATTCGCGGAGTTCCAGGGCCAACTTCCTTTGCATATCCTTTTACCTTGTTGCCATTTTTGACATTGATTTAAGGTTGCTTCACTCATGAAATGATATGAATCGATTTCAAAATTATAAATCAAATAATCGGAATTTATGTGTACCATTATCATTTGTTCTACATTCCTAATAGCCATCGGAATTAGCCTGAACAATTTAGACGGATGCCTACTAAACAAAGGCACCTTTGCACTAATGATTAATTTATTTTCTATAAATAATCCCCTCGCTGTCAATCAAGTATATACCTCCTTAAGTTCCGTTCCTGACCTCTTCCCTGGAATTATTAGATTTTCCTGAATTTTAGCAATCTCACTTTTAAGCTGATTTGGCCTAAGGATGTTTGTATTCAGCCTACCGTGATTAATATCTATTAAAAGGTTTATAATCCCTGATTGAACTTTCTCACCATCTTCAATCAATGATTGAAGCTGTTTGGTTACCATAAAGAATTTTATCGATTCTTTGTACACATAGTAATTCTCCTTCAGAACTTCTGTCATGTTTTCAATTCTTACTTGCATACTCCTAAAATTGGCGTTAACGTCCTCGATTGTTCTTTTTAATAAATTAGTCGTTGAATCAACAATTGAAGTTTGCTTTTGAACCAATTTATCTATGTTCCTCTGATTGTCTAATACGTTCTTCATATTTTCTTCTAATTGTTCCCTGTCATCTTCATCCATTATACCAAATAAAATATGATAATGGAGCCATAAACTCGCTTGGTTCTGGATCTTCAAAGCTATGAAATTTGTCACAAACTTTTCTCATTTCCTTTATCAGAGCCTTTCCTTTTGAAATCATCTTGAAATATGCATCCATGTTATAATAAATTACTAAATTCCAAGATGTACTTACAATTTCCACATCTCCTAGTGGATCTAAATATATTGCCGCAGTACTATTTATTTTTTGTACATCAAACACATTCTTTTTGGGTTTTATAGCTGAAGTACTGACAAACTAAAGCAATCATAGTCAATATCACTATGCTACCTAGTTTAGATAACCTAGGGGAAACTATTTTTTTATGGCTTACGGTCGGTGTTGTGGTTGCATACTCAGCTTGTTGTACACCAATTAAAGGACAAATCTTGGTAATCGGCCTCGTCAATGATGCTTCTGAGGTTTTTACTTTGACAACTCTAACTTTATCGTCGATGCCTTTATGAATTTCTTCTACTTTTGCCATTGGCCATCTGGCTGGGTGACAGTTTTCACCTTTTTAAAGAACTATTTGCCCTTTTTCTATATTTTGACTACCTTTTTCCATTTATATCTTTGCTGCAATGTATATAAATAATCCTCTTTCCATTTGACCCAAAAATATATTTTCATTTTTTGAATTAATCTCCACCTATCTAGGCTCATTTTTTTATTTTCTTCAACTTCCTTCACTGTATCCAACGTTGGTCGACCTATAAAGAAATGCCCGGGCGGTAGCACTTCATTATCATCCACGTCTTCTCCTGTCATATATAGTAGTCTAGAATTAAGTACTGGCATAACAGGGCTGACATTTCTTCGTATGTCAATATTCTATCTCCAATAACTCTTTTTAAATGATATTTTACGGACTTAACACCTGCTTCCCAAATACCTCCAATGTGAGGTCCTGCCCTGTTCCTTTTCTGCAGCTACTCTGGAGTTATATTGTATAGCTTTTACTAATTCTTCGTCTAACTTCCGTGCTGCTCCTACAAAATTAGTAACAATGTCCGAATATATATTGGTACATTTACCTCTTCTTTAAAAGTTTTCTGACCCCGATTTTTTTGAGCATTTTAGGTGGTATGGTCCTGCATAGTCTATACCCGTATTTAGAAAAGGGTATGCTACATTTACCCTGCACTTGGGCAGATTACCCATTATTTGTTTGCCTGTACATTGCCGATATCGTGCACAGGTGACGCACTCTCTTAATACTTTCTTTAGAGCATCCTTTCCCTTCTAAATATCCAATACTTCCTTTGGATTTGGTTTCTCATTAAATTAATGCCGCCATGCAAAGTCTCCTTATGCGCCTTCTCAATTAATAATCTTGTAACGTGGCACTTATCTTATATGATCGGGTGCATGACATCAAATCGCAAATTGCTATTTTGTAGCCTACCACCGACCCTAAGTATACCATTTTTGTCTAAAAAATGGATTCAGACCTAGAATTTTACTTTTCTGCTCTATTTCCTTGTCGTGTCGTAAGCATATTATTTCGGTCATAAACTGCTGTTCCTGCTGTTTTTTAATTAGTACTAATCGAGCCAATTTTAATTCATTTGCTATCAGCAAATGTGGGTATGACGTTTTCTTGACTTTCATAGCAATAAACCGCAATACCCAAGCTACGACCCGTTCCAACTTTTGAAAACTTGAATATCTATCCAGCAACTTAGAAATGGTATCTTCGGATTTTACTATCACCGTATTTACTGTTACTTCTTCATCTATTTGTAACTTGGGCCAGTTGTTCTCCGGTGTTGAGAGCCATTTGGGCCCATTCCACCACAGCGAACAATCCTTTAATTTTTGAAGCATAGATGCCTCTGGAGGCAATGTCTGCTGGGTTATCAGATCTCACGGGATTCCATGCTGTATCCTTTGATTTTTAAAATTTCGTCAGTTCTACGTCTAATAAATTTATCTTTATAGTTCTTAGTTGTTATGCCAGAAATAACTTATTTCGTTCTTTTCATCAACAGGCTTAAAAGGTGGGCTGCGCAAAGTTCTAACTTAGGGATGATCTTTCCATTCTTCTTAGGATTCACTTTACTTTTGCTTGCCACTAACGTAACTGATTCTCCTACCTTTGCATATACGACTGGTGCATACGCTTTTTCAGAAGCATCAGCGAACCCGTGTAGCTGAATCGCTCTATTAGTTCTTGTTTTTAACCATCTGGGAACCCTAATGTCGTCTAATGATTTTACATTTTTCTCGTATAGATTCCACTCAGCTAAATCATTAGTAGACACTTCCTTATCCCAATCGTTCTTCCACATAATGTCGTTAAGGCTTTTATTATTAGTAGTTTTAGCAGACGCATCAAATACCACTCTTAACTTTGTTGTTAAGCTCTCGTCCCTAATTACTGCTTGATGCGGCAAGTAATATTTTCCTTCTGACTTAGATTCAATCATATGACCTATGTCCATATAATCAGCAATAATCTTACAATATTGTTGTTTTAGATTTTCATCTTTACATAATTTTTTCTCTAAATAGTTGTTCTCATGAAATTTTCTTCGCGAATTTGAAATTCTAAGTCATCTGTACAATCTTCTTCTAACTCCCAAAATCTTTCCATATCCTTGCACTCAATCATGGTTGCAACTATTGTGTTCTCGCCTTTCGATTTTGTGCAGCCCGACACTATCCATCCAAATGCAGTATTTTGACCTAGGAGTCCGTCTATTTTCTTTATTCCATTTTTAAAGATGTGTGCATACAGATCTGCTCCTATTATCAGGTCCATCCTACCTGGCTTGTTGAAATCGTGATCAGGAAGCCGATATCTATCCCACTTTGCGGTGTCAATGTTAATCATTTGACCTGGTAGTGCCTTCATTAATTTTGGTAGGATGATCGCATCTACAGTCAAATTATTTTTATCCGTTTTTTGTGTTGTAATTTGTAAATTTACTGTTACTCCACTAATTTCTGTATACATTTAATTCTCGGTAATTTGAGAATTTGTGAAGTCTCCTCTGAAATTATAGTGCCTTAAGACCCACTGTCTATCAAAGCTCTTAATTTTTCGAAGCCATTTTTCTGGAATCTTAAAATTAAATAACGGCTGGTGAGGTTTGTTTCAAGTCCCACAGTTGCTCACTTATGCATCTTTTAAAATTTATTATTATTTTTTTTCGCCCAGTCAGTTCTTTCTGCTGGGTTCATTCTTTTAAATTTATAACTCTGGGCTAAATAATGCCCTGGTAACTTACAACACTCACAACTTTCGCTAAAATTATTGGGCATTGTAATGACAACTTTCTTTACAGGTTTATCTCCCTGTGAAAAAAATGACATAGAATTCAGTCTTTGTTCTAAAAATTCCATCACATCAGAAAGTGCCTGAAGATCTTTTGTCTTTTTGACATGACTTTCATACAGATTTAAATATTCTTTATTAAATTTTCGCAGAATTATGTTCGCAAAAACGGCATCGACTTCTTCGGATAAGTGTGCCTTTAATTTTATAATGTATATTGACTCATTAATAGTATCAATAAACTTTTTAATCTGCTTTTCTGAATCCTAGAATGAATCCTGAATGCCTAGCAGTAAGTGAGTAACCACATTCCTGGCTTCTCCTTTTAATGCCGACTTAAGATAATTACATTTTAGAGAGGGACTTAAATCCTCTCTTGTGTGGATGAGCTCTGTAAACAGCTCATAAAACAGATCCCATTCTTTGGAATCACCAAAAAATGTGGGAATCTGAATTTTAGGCAGGGTTGGTAATTCCTCCGCCTTTACCACCATCGACACATCAGCCTGCGTATTAACTCAGCTAAGTCTATTGTTTATCGCAGCTAAAATGTTTTGCGTATCAAACTCGATATCGCTTATCTTCTCCTCGAATACCGAATTTTCGAAACAAGTATTAACCTGTTCTATTAAATTCTGTACTCTCCTGAACAAAAACTCTATTTTGTATTTTCTTATTTTCAGCAAATCCTGACTGCTGTCTATGAGAGTCGTCGTCTCATCCAAATATTTTCTTAACTTGCCTACCTGAATTTGGAATGTCTGCGCTATTCCGGAAGCGTTCGAAGTCCCTGGCAACTCTATATTTATTTCCGCGTTTT
Source organism: Drosophila eugracilis (assembly GCF_018153835.1). NCBI lineage: Eukaryota > Metazoa > Arthropoda > Insecta > Diptera > Drosophilidae > Drosophila > Drosophila eugracilis. The sequence continues at coordinate 40,209 of NW_024573135.1, read as the reverse complement.
TCGACTTGGAAACTGGGGATGTGGGTACAATCTGTCCCTCAGGCCTATCCTTTGAAGACTCTTGATCAAATCTTAATTTGAATGGAGCCAGGACCATCATTATCACCATCGTACTATTTCGAGTTAAAGTATTCATGATCGACAACGCCGATCTTCAGTAGTAACGTATGAATTGTTATGAACAGTTTTCGACGCTCTTCTAACCTTACTAAGTCTTGTTTGGTTAACCCTTTTTTAGCTTCTACCTGCCTAATTTCCAAAATGATTCCGGACTGCTCCTTTAGCAACTCTAAAGTTTTGTCTGACATCATTTTTTTATATAAAAAACCGCGCCAATAGAAGTTTCCACTTGCATGGCTTTAAACGCAAGTTCAATTGATGTCAACCTCAAACGTCTGTGGGAACTGGAAGCAGTCGACTCGACACCTCTGCAGAAGCCGGAACATGCTATTTGCGAGGAACAGTACGAGAAGACCACTTGTCTCGACAGCACTGGTAGGACTGTCGTCAAACTGCCATTCAAGGCTTACCCAACTCGGCTGGGAGACTCATTTGATATCGCTCGCCGTCGGTTCCTAAGCATGGAACGTCGCCTATCGAAATCTCCAGCACTTCGTCAACAATACTGCGACTTCATGGAGGAGTATGAGAAATTGGGGCACATGTCCCCAGTTATTCATCCTAAACTGCACGAGCCGCACTACTACATCCCGCATCACTACGTCCTCAAACCCAGCAGTGAGTCTACTAAGCTTAGGGTGGTGTTTGACGCCTCTTGCCGGACGTCAAATTAATTATCACTCAACGACTTGCTATGCGTTGGCCCAACACTCCAGGAGGACTTGTACCTGCAGCTTCTAAAGTTCAGGCTTCATCGTTACGCCATCACTGCAGATGTGACCAAGATGTATAGGGCAAGTAAATCTCGACATTATTGATCGCAAATACCAGTACATTCTTTGGAGAGCATTTCCAGAAGACACGCTGCGCACGTATCAATTGAATACTGTAACCTGTAACGGTCCTGCTTCGGGGTGCCTGGGACGGTTCACCGAATACCAGCAGTTCGTTCCAACATTTGGTTTGATGTCAGGCGTGGTTGCTAGAAAAGAAGGTTCCACCCAGAGTAAGGACGCAGCTGGTTCGGTTAAGTTAGATTATATCTCAGTTGTTTATTTCATTTCTAGGGTTACAGAGTTATTTTACAAGGTTTCGGCGGGTCGTCGCCGGGCGGTCTGCGGGGCCAGGAGGGAGAGCTTCCGCGGGAGGGTAGTCGGGTGTCCGATGCTCCGTAGGGTGCCGAGGGGGGGGGGGCCGTTTGGGAACAGGGCCTGACCGTCTGGGCGATCCGCTAGCTAAAGAAAGAAGAGACAAAATGGAAACGAGATAATGGGTGACGGCCCGAGGGCCGGTTACGCGAGCGAGTGTGAATGTGATGAGGAAAAGATTATGGAATCGGTATGATAAAAGAATGACTAGAAACCCAGTGGGTCTCGGGTGAGAGATGACACGAGGCCCTTTGGGTCCGACGTGTTAGCGATGCAAAGCCCCGGTAGGGCTGTTGCGAGAGATGACGCGAGGCCCTTGAGGTCCGACGCGTAAGAGATGCAAAGTCCCTGTGGGACTCTTACGAGAGATGACGCGAGGCCTTTGAGATCCGACGCGTAAGAGGTGCAAAATCCCTGTGGGACTCTTGCGAGAGATGACGCGAGGCCCTGAAGGTCCGACGCGTAAGAGACGCAAAGTCCCTGTGGGACTCTTACGAGAGATGACGCGAGGCCTTTGAGGTCCGACGCGTAAGAGGTGCAAAATCCCTGTGGGACTCTTGCGAGAGATGACGCGAGGCCCTGAAGGTCCGACGCGTAAGAGACGCAAAATCCCTGTGGGACTCCTGCGAGAGATGACGCGAGGCCCTGAAGGTCCGACGCGTAGGAGACGCAAAATCCCTGTGGGACTCCTGCGAGAGATGACGCGAGGCCCTGAAGGTCCGACGCGTAAGAGACGCAAAATCCCTGTGGGACTCCTGCGAGAGATGACGCGAGGCCCTGAAGGTCCGACGCGTAGGAGACGCAAAATCCCTGTGGGACTCCTGCGAGAGATGACGCGAGGCCCTGAAGGTCCGACGCGTAAGAGACGCAAAGCCGGGTAAGGCTGTTGCGACAGTGCCTGGCAGTGATCCCGTGGATCTGCTGCGGCAAGCATCGGCGAATGGCCGATGGCAGTGCTCCCTCGGTATGACCGAGGTCGAATTTATTAGATTTAGCCTGAGGCTATGTCAACTATGAACAACTTATCCTAAATACTTCATTATTTGACTCTCCTTACAACTATGACAAATTATCCTAAATACTTCATTATTTGACTCCATGGCTATTCCTAATCCTTATATCTTATCCTCTTTTTATGCGCCCCGGGCGTCATACTACCCCCCCGTTTTTATGGGCGGCTGGTGTGTGGGGCCGGATCATGATGCGGCGGCCTCGCCCGAAGATGACCTGGAGGGTGACATCCCCATTGGGCACCAGGACGCTGCGGTGCTGTCCAAACCGCAACCCGGCCCAACGCTCCCGGACGTGGGCCTGGGTGGCTGGGAGCAAGTGGACTCCCGCCTGGATCTGCCATTCGACGTCTCTCATATCGTCCCCACGTCGCTGCCCTCCTGTGGCGTGCGGTCGACGGGCCTCCTCCGGCTGCCTCCGGTTCGCCTGTCGGATAGTGACTCTTCGGCCTCTGCCGAAGATCACATTCCATGTCCGTGCCCCTTCCGGCACCAACAGGCTCTGCTGTTTGCCCCTGGGCTTTCTCCTCCATCTGTCCAGAATTTGTTCCACCGTCGCTGGCCGGAGGACGACCCCTGCTGGGACCGTCCACCCCCAGCTATTTACTATTGTTTCTTCCTCCTGGAGTGGCCCGGTGGTCTCCCCCCCCCGAACCTTCCGAGACGCAACACTGTAGTACGTCTCGGTCCGGGGAGTTATCTCGTGTCTCGTTGGTGTGATCGACGGGGCCTGCCGCCCTCTCGACTCTTCCTGAAGGCGCCTCGTCATCGGTCGTGCCCCGGCCCTGGTGTTCTTCCCTTGCCGGACTTCCCTCGGCCGCCTTGCGCCGGACCCCTGGTCGTGTGGGTGCCGTTCGGATCCTTATCTCTGGTCCGGCGGCCCGTGCTGGTATTATTTTGGCCCTTTTGGCGGCCCGTTGCAGTTGGGCACTATGCTCCCGGAACCGCTCTTTTGAATTTTGGAATTTGTCCATGTTTCCTGAAATGATGAGAGCGGAAGTTTGGTTACTACGGTTATTGGGGTTCGATTTGCCCGGGTTAGTGTTACTTTGGTATTCTTTTAAATCAGCGAGACATTCTTTTTCCGTGGCACTGTAGTTCCGCTCCGCTTGGTTCAACCTCCTGCTCGCATATGCTATCACTCGATCCCCCTCTGGGTTCTCCTGCGTCAGCACTGCGCCTATCCCGAAGTCGCTGGCGTCCGTTTGTAACACGAACTGCCTAGTGAAATCGGGACATGCTAACACCGGTGCCCGTGTTTAGCTGGTCTTTATTTGATCAAATGCTGCCTGATGCCGAGGTTGCCAGTCGAACTTTCTCCCTTTTCGTATTAGTTCTTGGAGCGGGTCTGCCTGTTCCGAGAACCCTGGTATAAACTTTCTGTACCATGACGCCATTCCCAAAAAGCTGTGGACTTCCTTGGTTGTGCCTGGCGTTGGTAGTTCCCTTATGGCTGCCACTTTATCCGGGTCTGTTTGTATTCCTTGATCGGTCACGATATGTCCCAGATACCTAGCTCTTTTTGAAAGAAATGGCATTTTTCTGCGTTGATTTTTAGGTTCGCTTCTTGGAGCCGCCTAAACACCTCCTGTAGCTTCTCCAGGTGCTCCCGCTTATTCCTTCCAATTACCACGATGTCATCCAGATATGCGAATGCAAACGGCTCCATTTCTGGCCCTATGATGGTATCCAAGGCTCTTTGGAACGTTGCCGGTGCCGTGGTGAGACCAAATGGCATCACCTTCCATTGGAACAGCCCTCGTCCTGGTACCGTAAATGCAGTGTACTGCTTACTATCCTCGTCCATTGGTATTTGCCAATACCCTGCCCTCAGGTCGATTGTGCTAATGAACTTGGCCTCCCGGAGTTGGTTTAATATGAAATCCATCCTTGGTACCGGGTATGCGTCTTTCTCCGTTTTCTCGTTTAGTAACCTGTAGTCCACACACATTCTCCATTCGTTCTTTTTCTTCCGTACCAAGACTACCGGCGCGCTGTATGAGCATCGTGAGGGTTCTATCAGCCCCTGGTCCAATATATTTTCATTTTTTGAATTAATCTCCACCTATCTAGGCTCATTTTTTTATTTTCTTCAACTTCCTTCACTGTATCCAACGTTGGTCGACCTATTAAGAAATGCCCGGGCGGTAGCACTTCATTATCATCCACGTCTTCTCCTGTCATATATAGTAGTCTAGAATTAAGTACTGGCATAACAGGGTTGACATTTCTTCGTATGTCAATATTCTATCTCCAATAACTCTTTTTAAATGATATTTTACGGACTTAACACCTGCTTCCCAAATACCTCCAATGTGAGGTCCTGCCCTGTTCCTTTTCTGCAGCTACTCTGGAGTTATATTGTATAGCTTTTACTAATTCTTCGTCTAACTTCCGTGCTGCTCCTACAAAATTAGTAACAATGTCCGAATATATATTGGTACATTTACCTCTTCTTTAAAAGTTTTCTGACCCCGATTTTTTGAGCATTTTAGGTGGTATGGTCCTGCATAGTCTATACCCGTATTTAGAAAAGGGTATGCTACATTTACCCTGCACTTGGGCAGATTACCCATTATTTGTTTGCCTGTACATTGCCGATATCGTGCACAGGTGACGCACTCTCTTAATACTTTCTTTAGAGCATCCCTTTACCTAAATATCCAATACTTCCTTTGGATTTGGTTTCTCATTAAATTAATGCCGCCATGCAAAGTCTCCTTATGCGCCTTCTCAATTAATAATCTTGTAACGTGGCACTTATCTTATATGATCGGGTGCATGACATCAAATCGCAAATTGCTATTTTGTAGCCTACCACCGACCCTAAGTATACCATTTTTGTCTAAAAATGGATTCAGACCTAGAATTTTACTTTTCTGCTCTATTTCCTTGTCGTGTCGTAAGCATATTATTTCGGTCATAAACTGCTGTTCCTGCTGTTTTTTAATTAGTACTAATCGAGCCAATTTTAATTCATTTGCTATCAGCAAATGTGGGTATGACGTTTTCTTGACTTTCATAGCAATAAACCGCAATACCCAAGCTACGACCCGTTCCAACTTTTGAAAACTTGAATATCTATCCAGCAACTTAGAAATGGTATCTTCGGATTTTACTATCACCGTATTTACTGTTACTTCTTCATCTATTTGTAACTTGGGCCAGTTGTTCTCCGGTGTTGAGAGCCATTTGGGCCCATTCCACCACAGCGAACAATCCTTTAATTTTGAAGCATAGATGCCTCTGGAGGCAATGTCTGCTGGGTTATCAGATCTCACGGGATTCCATGCTGTATCCTTTGATTTTAAAATTTCGTCAGTTCTACGTCTAATAAATTTATCTTTATAGTTCTTAGTTGTTATGCCAGAAATAACTTATTTCGTTCTTTTCATCAACAGGCTTAAAAGGTGGGCTGCGCAAAGTTCTAACTTAGGGATGATCTTTCCATTCTTCTTAGGATTCACTTTACTTTTGCTTGCCACTAACGTAACTGATTCTCCTACCTTTGCATATACGACTGGTGCATACGCTTTTTCAGAAGCATCAGCGAACCCGTGTAGCTGAATCGCTCTATTAGTTCTTGTTTTTAACCATCTGGGAACCCTAATGTCGTCTAATGATTTTACATTTTTCTCGTATAGATTCCACTCAGCTAAATCATTGGTAGACACTTCCTTATCCCAATCGTTCTTCCACATAATGTCGTTAAGGCTTTTATTATTAGTAGTTTTAGCAGACGCATCAAATACCACTCTTAACTTTGTTGTTAAGCTCTCGTCCCTAATTACTGCTTGATGCGGCAAGTAATATTTTCCTTCTGACTTAGATTCAATCATATGACCTATGTCCATATAATCAGCAATAATCTTACAATATTGTTGTTTTAGATTTTCATCTTTACATAATTTTTCTCTAAATAGTTGTTCTCATGAAATTTTCTTCAGGAATTTGAAATTCTAAGTCATCTGTACAATCTTCTTCTAACTCCCAAAATCTTTCCATATCCTTGCACTCAATCATGGTTGCAACTATTGTGTTCTCGCCTTTCGATTTTTGTGCAGCCCGACACTATCCATCCAAATGCAGTATTTTGACCTAGGAGTCCGTCTATTTTCTTTATTCCATTTTTAAAGATGTGTGCATACAGATCTGCTCCTATTATCAGGTCCATCCTACCTGGCTTGTTGAAATCGTGATCAGGAAGCCGATATCTATCCCACTTTGCGGTGTCAATGTTAATCATTTGACCTGGTAGTGCCTTCATTAATTTTGGTAGGATGATCGCATCTACAGTCAAATTATTTTTATCCGTTTTTTGTGTTGTAATTTGTAAATTTACTGTTACTCCACTAATTTCTGTATACATTTTAATTCTCGGTAATTTGAGAATTTGTGAAGTCTCCTCTGAAATTATAGTGCCTTAAGACCCACTGTCTATCAAAGCTCTTAATTTTTCGAAGCCACTTTTTCTGGAATCTTAAAATTAAATAACGGCTGGTGAGGTTTGTTTCAAGTCCCACACAGTTGCTCACTTATGCATCTTTTAAAATTTATTATTATTTTTTTTCGCCCAGTCAGTTCTTTCTGCTGGGTTCATTCTTTTAAATTTATAACTCTGGGCTAAATAATGCCTTGGTAACTTACAACACTCACAACTTTCGCTAAAATTATTGGGCATTGTAATGACAACTTTCTTTACAGGTTTATCTCCCTGTGAAAAAAATGACATAGAATTCAGTCTTTGTTCTAAAAATTCCATCACATCAGAAGGTGCCTGAAGATCTTTTGTCTTTTTGACATGACTTTCATACAGATTTAAATATTCTTTATTAAATTTTCGCAGAATTATGTTCGCAAAAACGGCATCGACTTCTTCGGATAAGTGTGCCTTTAATTTTATAATGTATATTGACTCATTAATAGTATCAATAAACTTTTTAATCTGCTTTTCTGAATCCTAGAATGAATCCTGAATGCCTAGCAGTAAGTGAGTAACCACATTCCTGGCTTCTCCTTTTAATGCCGACTTAAGATAATTAAATTTTAGAGAGGGACTTAAATCCTCTCTTGTGTGGATGAGCTCTGTAAACAGCTCATAAAACAGATCCCATTCTTTGGAATCACCAAAAAATGTGGGAATCTGAATTTTAGGCAGGGTTGGTAATTCCTCCGCCTTTACCACCATCGACACATCAGCCTGCGTATTAACTCAGCTGAGTCTATTGTTTATCGCAGCTAAAATGTTTTGCGTATCAAACTCGATATCGCTTATCTTCTCCTCGAATACCGAACTTTCGAAACAAGTATTAACCTGTTCTATTAAATTCTGTACTCTCCTGAACAAAAACTCTATTTTGTATTTTCTTATTTTCAGCAAATCCTGACTGCTGTCTATGAGAGTCGTCGTCTCATCCAAATATTTTCTTAACTTGCCTACCTGAATTTGGAATGTCTGCGCTATTCCGGAAGCGTTCGAAGTCCCTGGCAACTCTATATTTATTTCCGCGTTTTTCGACTTGGAAACTGGGGATGTGGGTACAATCTGTCCCTCAGGCCTATCCTTTGAAGACTCTTGATCAAATCTTAATTTGAATGGAGCCAGGACCATCATTATCACCATCGTACTATTTCGAGTTAAAGTATTCATGATTGACAACGCCGATCTTCAGTAGTAACGTATGAATTGTTATGAACAGTTTTCGACGCTCTTCTAACCTTACTAAGTCTTGTTTGGTTAACCCTTTTTTAGCTTCTACCTGCCTAATTTCCAAAATGATTCCGGACTGCTCCTTTAGCAACTCTAAAGTTTTGTCTGACATCATTTTTTTATATAAAAAACCGCGCCAATAGAAGTTTCCACTTGCATGGCTTTAAACGCAAGTTCAATTGATGTCAACCTCAAACGTCTGTGGGAACTGGAAGCAGTCGACTCGACACCTCTGCAGAAGCCGGAGCATGCTATTTGCGAGGAACAGTACGAGAAGACCACTTGTCTCGACAGCACTGGTAGGACTGTCGTCAAACTGCCATTCAAGGCTGACCCAACTCGGCTGGGAGACTCATTTGATATCGCTCGCCGTCGGTTCCTAAGCATGGAACGTCGCCTATCGAAATCTCCAGCACTTCGTCAACAATACTGCGACTTCATGGAGGAGTATGAGAAATTGGGGCACATGTCCCCAGTAATTCATCCTAAACTGCACGAGCCGCACTACTACATCCCGCATCACTACGTCCTCAAACCCAGCAGTGAGTCTACTAAGCTTAGGGTGGTGTTTGACGCCTCTTGCCGGACGTCAAATTAATTATCACTCAACGACTTGCTATGCGTTGGCCCAACACTCCAGGAGGACTTGTACCTGCAGCTTCTAAAGTTCAGGCTTCATCGTTACGCCATCACTGCAGATGTGACCAAGATGTATAGGCAAGTAAATCTCGACATTATTGATCGCAAATACCAGTACATTCTTTGGAGAGCATTTCCAGAAGACACGCTGCGCACGTATCAATTGAATACGGTAACCTGTAACGGTCCTGCTTCGGGGTGCCTGGGACGGTTCACCGAATACCAGCAGTTCGTTCCAACATTTAGTTTGATGTCAGGCGTGGTTGCTAGAAAAGAAGGTTCCACCCAGAGTAAGGACGCAGCTGGTTCGGTTAAGTTAGATTATATCTCAGTTGTTTATTTCATTTCTAGGGTTACAGAGTTATTTTACAAGGTTTCGGCGGGTCGTCGCCGGGCGGTCTGCGGGGCCAGGAGGGAGAGCTTCCGCGGGAGGGTAGTCGGGTGTCCGATGCTCCGTAGGGTGCCGAGGGGGGCGTTTGGGAACAGGGCCTGACCGTCTGGGCGATCCGCTAGCTAAAGAAAGAAGAGACAAAATGGAAACGAGATAATGGGTGACGGCCCGAGGGCCGGTTACGCGAGCGAGTGTGAATGTGATGAGGAAAAGATTATGGAATCGGTATGATAAAAGAATGACTAGAAACCCAGTGGGTCTCGGGTGAGAGATGACACGAGGCCCTTTGGGTCCGACGTGTGAGCGATGCAAAGCCCCGGTAGGGCTGTTGCGAGAGATGACGCGAGGCCCTTGAGGTCCGACGCGTAAGAGATGCAAAGTCCCTGTGGGACTCTTACGAGAGATGACGCGAGGCCTTTGAGATCCGACGCGTAAGAGGTGCAAAATCCCTGTGGGACTCTTGCGAGAGATGACGCGAGGCCCGGAAGGTCCGACGCGTAAGAGACGCAAAGTCCCTGTGGGACTCTTACGAGAGATGACGCGAGGCCTTTGAGGTCCGACGCGTAAGAGGTGCAAAATCCCTGTGGGACTCTTGCGAGAGATGACGCAGGGCCCTTGAGGTCCGACGCGTAAGAGATGCAAAGTCCCTGTGGGACTCTTACGAGAGATGACGCGAGGCCTTTGAGGTCCGACGCGTAAGAGGTGCAAAATCCCTGTGGGACTCTTGCGAGAGATGACGCGAGGCCCTGAAGGTCCGACGCGTAAGAGACGCAAAAATCCCTGTGGGACTCCTGCGAGAGATGACGCGAGGCCCTGAAGGTCCGACGCGTATGAGACGCAAAATCCCTGTGGGACTCCTGCGAGAGATGACGCGAGGCCCTGAAGGTCCGACGCGTAAGAGACGCAAAATCCCTGTGGGACTCCTGCGAGAGATGATGACGCGAGGCCCTGAAGGTCCGACGCGTAGGGAGACGCAAAATCCCTGTGGGACTCCTGCGAGAGATGACGCGAGGCCCTGAAGGTCCGACGCGTAAGAGACGCAAAGCCGGGTAAGGCTGTTGCGACAGTGCCTGGCAGTGATCCCGTGGATCTGCTGCGGCAAGCATCGGCGAATGGCCGATGGCAGTGCTCCCTCGGTATGACCGAGGTCGAATTTATTAGATTTAGCCTGAGGCTATGTCAACTATGAACAACTTATCCTAAATACTTCATTATTTGACTCTCCTTACAACTATGACAAATTATCCTAAATACTTCATTATTTGACTCCATGGCTATTCCTAATCCTTATATCTTATCCTCTTTTTATGCGCCCCGGGCGTCATACTACCGCCCCGTTTTTATGGGCGGCTGGTGTGTGGGGCCGGATCATGATGCGGCGGCCTCGCCCGAAGATGACCTGGAGGGTGACATCCCCATTGGGCACCAGGACGCTGCGGTGCTGTCCAAACCGCAACCCGGCCCAACGCTCCCGGACGTGGGCCTGGGTGGCTGGGAGCAAGTGGACTCCCGCCTGGATCTGCCATTCGACGTCTCTCATATCGTCCCCACGTCGGTGCCCTCCTGTGGCGTGCGGTCGACGGGCCTCCTCCGGCTGCCTCCGGTTCGCCTGTCGGATAGTGACTCTTCGGCCTCTGCCGAAGATCACATTCCATGTCCGTGCCCCTTCCGGCACCAACAGGCTCTGCTGTTTGCCCCTGGGCTTTCTCCTCCATCTGTCCAGAATTTGTTCCACCGTCGCTGGCCGGAGGACGACCCCTGCTGGGACCGTCCACCCCCAGCTATTTACTATTGTTTCTTCCTCCTGGAGTGGCCCGGTGGTCTCCCCCCCCCGAACCTTCCGAGACGCAACACTGTAGTACGTCTCGGTCCGGGGAGTTATCTCGTGTCTCGTTGGTGTGATCGACGGGGCCTGCCGCCCTCTCGACTCTTCCTGAAGGCGCCTCGTCATCGGTCGTGCCCCGGCCCTGGTGTTCTTCCCTTGCCGGACTTCCCTCGGCCGCCTTGCGCCGGACCCCTGGTCGTGTGGGTGCCGTCCGGATCCTTATCTCTGGTCCGGCGGCCCGTGCTGGTATTATTTTGGCCCTTTTGGCGGCCCGTTGCAGTTGGGCACTATGCTCCCGGAACCGCTCTTTTGAATTTTGGAATTTGTCCATGTTTCCTGAAATGATGAGAGCGGAAGTTTGGTTACTACGGTTATTGGGGTTCGATTTGCCCGGGTTAGTGTTACTTTGGTATTCTTTTAAATCAGCGAGACATTCTTTTTCCGTGGCACTGTAGTTCCGCTCCGCTTGGTTCAACCTCCTGCTCGCATATGCTATCACTCGATCCCCCTCTGGGTTCTCCTGCGTCAGCACTGCGCCTATCCCGAAGTCGCTGGCGTCCGTTTGTAACACGAACTGCCTAGTGAAATCGGGACATGCTAACACCGGTGCCCGTGTTTAGCTGGTCTTTATTTGATCAAATGCTGCCTGATGCCGAGGTTGCCAGTCGAACTTTCTCCCTTTTCGTATTAGTTCTTGGAGCGGGTCTGCCTGTTCCGAGAAGCCCGGTATAAACTTTCGGTACCATGACGCCATTCCCAAAAAGCTGTGGACTTCCTTGGTTGTGCCTGGCGTTGGTAGTTCCCTTATGGCTGCCACTTTATCCGGGTCTGTTTGTATTCCTTGATCGGTCACGATATGTCCCAGATACCTAGCTCTTTTTGAAAGAAATGGCATTTTTCTGCGTTGATTTTTAGGTTCGCTTCTTGGAGCCGCCTAAACACCTCCTGTAGCTTCTCCAGGTGCTCCCGCTTATTCCTTCCAATTACCACGATGTCATCCAGATATGCGAATGCAAACGGCTCCATTTCTGGCCCTATGATGGTATCCAAGGCTCTTTGGAACGTTGCCGGTGCCGTGGTGAGACCAAATGGCATCACCTTCCATTGGAACAGCCCTCGTCCTGGTACCGTAAATGCAGTGTACTGCTTACTATCCTCGTCCATTGGTATTTGCCAATACCCTGCCCTCAGGTCGATTGTGCTAATGAACTTGGCCTCCCGGAGTTGGTTTAATATGAAATCCATCCTTGGTACCGGGTATGCGTCTTTCTCCGTTTTCTCGTTTAGTAACCTGTAGTCCACACACATTCTCCATTCGTTGTTTTTTCTTCCGTACCAAGACTACCGGCGCGCTGTATGAGCATCGTGAGGGTTCTATCAGCCCCTGGTCCAATAGTTCATCCACCTGTTCGTTTATAATGGCTTGCTGTTTTGGGTTGCGCGGGTAATAGCGTTGTTTCACTGGTCTTTCGTCCTTCATGTATATTGTGTGTTGCAATCGTACTGCATCCCTTCATCCTTTCAAACACCATCACTTGTTCCTCCAGGAATGTCCGGATCTCCTCCTCGGATGGCTCCGTTTTTATTCCTGCTTCCTCCCGCTGTTTCCGTTTTTGTTCCTCCTGAGGCTCTCTGATGGTTATTTCCTGGTGGTCGCATCGTATTATCGTTCCTACTTTTGCCAAGAAGTCCATCCCCAGCAGCATTCCTCCTGTCACTTGGTCCAGGATCAAGAAACTTAGCTTGAATCGCTTGCTCCCGAACTGGACGAGCGTGGCGAAACTCCCCATTACCTTTTGCCTTGCTCCGTTTGCCAGGGTTATTTCCTCCCTCGCCTCGTTCCATCTACCCCTGCTTCCTTAGGTTTCGATAACTTCCCTGGTCGATCACGCTTCTTGATGCCCCGGTGTCCACTATTCCCTTCGCCCTTTTCGTTCCGATCCTTACCTCTGCCGTTGCCTGGAATCCATCGTAGCTTATCCCTCCTCTTCCTGCCGGTCCTAGTGCTCGGTCCTGTACTCGCCAGAGTCGCCTGCTCCAGCCTCCTGTTGACGTCCGGCCGGGCTCTACAACATTCAGTTGCCTTAGTCCATTCACGGCCTTAGTCCGTGGCCCCTTGTCTCTGCCGGGTGATCCTGACTTTCCGTCGCCTCAATTTCCTCCACCTCCTCTGCTAGTGTTAGGAACTCTGTCAGTGATGCAAAACCTGATCTTCGTGCATAAAGCTTTATTTTGCTCCGACAGTTCTTGTATATCCTATCAAGTTTTTCTTTTTCTGAGTAACCGGTGAATCTCATCAGCTTCCTCAGTCCCATTGCATATGCCCGAGTGGGTTCCCCTTCTTTCTGCCGGAGTTGTCCGATTTTTAAATCCAGTTGCTCCTGGTACCTTGGTGGTAGGAAGTACTCTAGGAGTTCCCCTCTCAATTCTTCCCATGTTCTTACCCGACTTGGCGTCGTATTCCACCAGTCTTCTGCGGCGCCTTCCAAGATAAAAGGCATCGTTTGTACCAATTCATCCTTGTCTATGCCATATCCTGTGGCCCATTCTTCCATCTTGCCTAGGAACTCCAGTGGGTTGGATGTGCCCTGGTACCGTATTCCCCAACTTCTTACTCTGTCCAGAGATTCGACTTTCCTCCTGTCTCCCATGCTCTGTGTCTCCTCCTTCGTGGCTGTCCTTTTGCTGTCCGGCTCGACCTGGGCCCCTCCACACGGTATTTCCATCTTCTTGTACTTGCTTGATACCTCCATTAATCTTGTCCTGATCTCCTCTGTGTGCTCCGTGCTCTTCGTGTATGTTGACAGTCTTTGTCTTAGCTCCCTTGATCCTCCGCTTGGGTCTACGCCGAATATACCCAGCTCGACATTACTCTCTTAGTGTCCTTTTTCCTGCAACCACTTCAACCTGTTCGGGCGCCATGTAACGGTCCTGCTTCGGGGTGCCTGGGACGGTTCACCGGATACCAGCAGTTCGTTCCAACATTTAGTTTGATGTCAGGCGTGGTTGCTAAAAAAGAAGGTTCCACCCAGAGTAAGGACGCAGCTGGTTCGGTTAAGTTAGATTATATCTCAGTTGTTTATTTCATTTCTAGGGTTACAGAGTTATTTTACAAGGTTTCGTCGGGTCGTCGCCGGGCGGTCTGCGGGGCCAGGAGGGAGAGCTTCCGCGGGAGGGTAGTCGGGTGTCCGATGCTCCGTAGGGTGCCAAGGGGGGGGGGGGCCGTTTGGGAACAGGGCCTGACCGTCTGGGCGATCCGCTAGCTAAAGAAAGAAGAGACAAAATGGAAACGAGATAATGGGTGACGGCCCGAGGGCCGGTTACGCGAGCGAGTGTGAATGTGATGAGGAAAAGATTATGGAATCGGTATGATAAAAGAATGACTAGAAACCCAGTGGGTCTCGGGTGAGAGATGACACGAGGCCCTTTGGGTCCGACGTGTGAGCGATGCAAAGCCCCGGTAGGGCTGTTGCTAGAGATGATGCGAGGCCCTTGGGGTCCGTCGCGTAAGAACTGCAAAGTCCCTGTGGGACTCTTGCGAGAGATGACGCGAGGCCCTTGAGGTCCGACGCGTAAGAGATGCAAAGTCCCTGTGGGACTCTTACGAGAGATGACGCGAGGCCTTTGAGGTCCGACGCGTAAGAGGTGCAAAATCCCTGTAGGACTCTTGTGAGAGATGACGCGAGGCCCTGAAGGTCCGACGCGTAAGAGACGCAAAGTCCCTGTGGGACTCTTACGAGAGATGACGCGAGGCCTTTGAGGTCCGACGCGTAAGAGGTGCAAAATCCCTGTGGGACTCTTGCGAGATATGACGCGAGGCCCTTGAGGTCCGACGCGTAAGAGATGCAAAGTCCCTGTGGGACTCTTACGAGAGATGACGCGAGGCCTTTGAGGTCCGACGCGTAAGAGGTGCAAAATCCCTGTGGGACTCTTGCGAGAGATGACGCGAGGCCCTGAAGGTCCGACGCGTAAGAGACGCAAAATCCCTGTGGGACTCCTGCGAGAGATGACGCGAGGCCCTGAAGGTCCGACGCGTAGAAGACGCAAAATCCCTGTGGGACTCCTGCGAGAGATGACGCGAGGCCCTGAAGGTCCGACGCGTAAGAGACGCAAAATCCCTGTGGGACTCCTGCGAGAGATGACGCGAGGCCCTGAAGGTCCGACGCGTAAGAGACGCAAAATTCCTGTGGGACTCCTGCGAGAGATGACGCGAGGCCCTGAAGGTCCGACGCGTAAGAGACGCAAAATCCCTGTGGGACTCCTGCGAGAGATGACGCGAGGCCCTGAAGGTCCGACGCGTAAGAGACGCAAAGCCGGGTAAGGCTGTTGCGACAGTGATCCCGTGGATCTGCTGCGGCAAGCATCGGCGAATGGCCGATGGCAGTGCTCCCTCGGTATGACCGAGATCGAATTTATTAGATTTAGCCTGAGACTAAATCTGACCCAAAAAGTGACTAGTGCTGGTGAGGGTGCCCAACTGCGGGAGAGGGCTGATCTTACCTGGGTGAGATCCACCGCACAAGTGACTCTTCCCAGAAACTGGTCCTCCTTATATACCCGGTGGTTGCCGCCAGTGTGCCCGTTCCCGAAAATCCCTTTCTGTAGTGTGACCGTTCGGCCCGGTGGTGTGACCGATCGTGTTTCACTAAGGCGCGCCCGCGCATTCAAATTCAAATCTTATTTATTTAATAACTCAACAGCGACTATTTCAGTGTCTTTTCTCTCCTTACAACTATGAACAACTTATCCTAAATACTTCATTATTTGACTCTCCTTACAACTATGACAAATTATCCTAAATACTTCATTATTTGACTCCATGGCTATTCCTAATCCTTATATCTTATCCTCTTTTTATGCGCCCCGGGCGTCATAAACCTACGGCACTGCAGCCGCCCCATTTTTGGCAACACGTAGCCTCAACCATCTCGCTGATGTTCATCAAGCTGACTGTTCAATCGGCGCCGCTATCATAAAGTCGTCTTTCTATGTTGATGACCTACTCACGGGTGCAGACGACTTAGAGACGCTTCGCATTATCAAGGATCAAGTCACAGAAATTCTTCGTCGAGGGCATTTCCCACTCACCAAATGGCATTCCAACTACGTTGGATTCATGGAAGATCATGCATCCAAGAAGCTCAGTTCCTGTGGCGAGGGACTAGCCAGCGCTCTTGGAGTGAACTGGAATCCAGCAACAACAAGGATACACTGTTTTTCAAGTTCATACCAAGGAACCACGCAACGCGTATCACCAAAAGAAGTATTTTGTCCACCGCATCCGCCTTGTTCGACCCGCTTGGTTTGCTCTCACCGCTTGTTGTTGTCGCAAAAATAGCTTCTGCAAGAACTTTTGGCTCGCTGGCCTGCAATGGGACGAGAGCGTTCCAGAAAACATACACACGGCCTGGAGCAAATGCCTAGAATCATTCCAAACAGTCTCAATTTTATCGATTCCCCGCTATTGCCTCCAACACAAGATGCGATCACTTCAACTTCATGGATTTTGTGACGCATCAATCAGGGCTTACGGCTGCTGCGTGTATCTACGCTCGGAAACGTCGACGGGAGAAGTCGCAGTGCAGCTATTGACTGGCAAATCGAGAGTGGCTCCTGTGAAGAAAAAATCCCTTCCAAAACTGGAATTGTGTGGAGCGCATTTGCTGGGCCAACTGTATGCGAAATTGAAGCCTCTATTAGCGGACAGAAAATTCTCGGTCTATTTCTGGACGGACTCGCAGATTGTGCTTCACTGGCTAAAACAGCACTCAGTTACACTGTCAGCATTCGTTGGAAACCGAATCTCCGAAATTCAAGAATGGACCGCAGATGGCCAGTGGGAATTTGTACTAGGTGAGAGCAATCCGGCGGACATAGTTTCGCGCGGAGCTGCTACAACTGAGCTGGCAGCATCGCTGTGGTTCACAGGTCCACAGTTCTTGACCCAACCATCGTCCCAGTGGCCAACCACTCCGCAAATCATCGATATCGATCCAACTATTGTCAAAGCAGAGCAACGAAGGAGCACATTCACCACGGCTGTGATCAGCAATCATGTTCTCCAACAGCTGACTCACATCAGCTCATACACTCGTTGCATTCGAACCATCGCATACGTCTTTCGCTTCGCCAACTTATCAAGAGGAGTCAAAATTGTCAATCCATCGCTTACATCGGAAGAACTTCGCCGCGCATTGTTCAGCATCGTCTACAATATTCAGCAACAGTCGTTCCTTGAAGATTTTCACTCGCTGCAGAAAGCTAAGCCGCTTACAAGTCACCTAAAGTATTTAACGCCTTTTCTCGACAGCTCATCAGGACATGCTCTTATAAGGGTTGGAGGACGATTACAGAACGCCGACATCCCTGAATCTGAAAGGCATCCGCTGCTACTGCCTAGCAAATCGCACTTTGCGTGGATTTATGTACGACACTTGCATCTGAGGGAATTGTCACGCAGGCCCGAAAGCTCTAGTCGCGCTAATCCGTCTGGAATACTGGATCATCAACGCCAGGGACCTGGCTCGTCGAGTGGTGCGTTCCTGTATCGCCTGCGTTCGGCTCAGACCCAAACTGGAGAACCAACTCATGGGATCGCTACCACTAGAACGAGTGCTACCGCAACAGCCGTTCCAAAGGTGTGGCGTCGACTTCTGCGGACCGTTTAACACATATCTTCGCATTAGAGGAAAGGGTCCAACAAAGTCCTACCTCGCCGTCTTCATTTGTTTGGCATCCAAGGCCGTCCATATAGAAGTCGTCTCGGATTTGTCAACGAAGGCATTTCTTGCAGCACTTAAACGGATGATCGCCAGACGGTCAATTCCAACCGACATCTTCTGCGACAACGGAACCAATTTCGTCGGAGCTGCCAACCATCTTCAAGAACTACGAGCGTTCCTTCAAGACAAAGCCACGCAAGAAGTCATTTCGTCTTATTTGTCAACTGATTTCATAACTTTCCATTTCATCCCTCCTAGAGCTGCTCACTTTGGAGGCCTTTGGGAGGCGGCGGTAAAAAGCGCCAAGAGTCTACTCTACAGAACACTGATGAATTCAAGATTCACCTTCGAGGAGCTCTGCACCATTACCACTGAAGTCGAAGCGATTCTCAACTCGCGCCCATTGTCTCCGCTGTCTCCAGATCCCAACGACTTTGGGGCACTTACTCCGGGCCACTTCCTGGTGGGGAAATCTCTTCGTGCCCTTCCAGAACGGACTGTGTCATCAACACATGCGTCCAGCCTGGAACGATTCGACGCCGTGACCGCGAGCAAACAACAGTTTTGGCGAAGGTGGTCGCTTGAGTACCTACAGGAACTACGCTCGCGCACCAAATGGACAACACCATCGGCCAACATCAGGGCTAACACCATGGTCATCATCCACGACGACAATCTGCCTCCTCAGCGATGGAAGATCGGGCGCGTCGAGACCGTTGTTCCCGGAAAGGATGGGCTAGTTCGAGTGGCCCACATTCGAACCAGCACTGGGGTGTGCTGCTGACCAGTGCAGAACCTCCGGTTCGCCTGTCGGATAGTGACTCTTCGGCCTCTGCCGAGGATCACATTCCATGTCCGTGCCCCTTCCGGCACCAACAGGCTCTGCTGTTTGCCCCTGTGCTTTCTCCTCCATCTGTCCAGAATTTGTTCCACCGTCGCTGGCCGGAGGACGACCCCTGCTGGGACCGTCCACCCCCAGCTATTTACTATTGTTTCTTCCTCCTGGAGTGGCCCGGTGGTCTCCCCCCCGAACCTTCCGAGACGCAACACTGTAGTACGTCTCGGTCCGGGGAGTTGTCTCGTGTCTCGTTGGTGTGATCGACGGGGCCTGCCGCCCTCTCGACTCTTCCTGAAGGCGCCTCGTCATCGGTCGTGCCCCGGCCCTGGTGTTCTTCCCTTGCCGGACTTCCCTCGGCCGCCTTGCGCAGGACCCCTGGTCGTGTGGGTGCCGTCCGGATCCTTATCTCTGGTCCGGCGGCCCGTGCTGGTATTATTTTGGCCCTCTTGGCGGCCAGTTGCAGTTGGGCACTATGCTCCCGGAACCGCTCTTTTGAATTTTGGAATTTGTCCATGTTTCCTGAAATGATGAGAGCGGAAGTTTGGTTACTACGGTTATTGGGGTTCGATTTGCCCGGGTTAGTGTTACTTTGGTATTCTTTTAAATCCCCCACGTATGCCGGTTTTTGTAATTGTGCCCCCCTGCTTCCTTAACTCTGCTATTACCGGTGACGGAAAACCCCGTACCTCCCATGGCCCGTCGTATTTTGGCGCTAACTTTGCGTTAAACTTGTCTATCGCACTAGATAGGAAGTGTGTTCTGCACCACACTAATTGCCCTATTTTGGGTTTCCATACCCTTTTCCGTAGGTCATAGTGTCGTTTCTGGTTTTCCGCGGCGTCTTCCATATTCCTGTAAGCTTCCGACCTGGTATTCTTCAGTCGATC
Organism: Drosophila eugracilis; assembly: GCF_018153835.1. NCBI lineage: Eukaryota > Metazoa > Arthropoda > Insecta > Diptera > Drosophilidae > Drosophila > Drosophila eugracilis. Next base: position 20,919 of record NW_024573135.1, on the reverse strand, counting down.
CCATCTTTCGGGAACCGATTCTAACACCAGACCGGAGCCTTTCGTAACTTTGTCGAACAGTGCTCTGGGCAACCGCAGCTCTTTTCCATAGAGTAATTGTGCCGGGCTATGCCCCGTTGACTCCGAGGTGCTGCTGTTATACGCGAGCATCAACTCCGGTAGGTTTTCGTCCCATCTGGTTTGTTCCCCTCCTGTCAATTCCGCTATCATAGTTTTCACTGTGCGGTTCGTGCGCTCGGTCGGGTTTTGCTGCGGTGTGTACGGCGCGGTGAATTGCTGTTTTATTCCCCAGTGTTCCATAGCTGTCTTGGTCTTCCTGCCGGTGAATTGTACTCCGTTGTCAGATATCAGGATCTTAGGGGCTCCAATCCTTGCTATCACCTTTTCCCGGAATACCTTTAGGAACGTGTCCGCCGTTGCTTGCCGTACCGCCGTTAATTCTACCCACTTTGAAAATTTATCTACGATCACTACCAAAATAGTATTCCCGTGTCGTGTCCTTGGTAGTGGGCCCACAAAATCCACACATAGGGTTTCCCATGGAGCCTTGGCGATCTTTGTCAGCATCTGTCCCGCTGGGTGTTGTTGCGACGTCTTGTACTGCTGACAGGTTTCGCATGTCTTCACAAAGGTTACGATGTCCTTCTTCATACCCGGCCAGAAATACTGCTTCGTGACCCTCCTGAGTGTCTTGAATATCCCTAGGTGGCCTGCCGCCTCCTGGCAGTGGTTCTCTCGTAATACCGCCTGTACCTCTTCTCCCGCGACGCACAGCTTCCAGGGGTTAAGGTCTCCCTTCTTGGAGCCCTGTTTGTACAATCTTCCGCCCTCGATCCTATATTCCTCGTCTCCCGGGTTCTCCTGGCATTCCTTGTATTTCTTTTCTAGCCAGCCCTGTCCTGTTTGTGCCATTTTTACTTCGACTGGTGGCGCGCGAGATAATGCGTCTGCTACGGCGTTCAGTTTTCCCTTGCGGTATCGAACTGAACGGTCGCAAGCCTAATGCCCACCTTGCCACTCTGCCCGAAGGACTTTCGATCGAATTCAGCCATCTGAGGGCTTGATGGTCGGTTATTACTACGAACCTGTACCCTTCCAAGTACATCCTGTATTTGTGGATACTCCAATATATAGCGAGACATTCTTTTTCCGTGGCACTGTAGTTCCGCTCCGCTTGGTTCAACCTCCTGCTCGCATATGCTATCACTCGTTCCCCCTCTGGGTTCTCCTGCGTCAGCACTGCGCCTATCCCGAAGTCGCTGGCGTCCGTTTGTAACACGAACTGCCTAGTGAAATCGGGACATGCTAACACCGGTGCCCGTGTTAAGCTGGTCTTTATTTGATCAAATGCTACCTGATGCCGAGGTTGCCAGTCGAACTTTCTCCCTTTTCGTATTAGTTCTTGGAGCGGGTCTGCCTGTTCCGAGAACCCCGGTATAAACTTTCTGTACCATGACGCCATTCCCAAAAAGCTGTGGACTTCCTTGGTTGTGCCTGGCGTTGGTAGTTCCCTTATGGCTGCCACTTTATCCGGGTCTGTCTGTATTCCTTGATCGGTCACGATATGTCCCAGATACCTAGCTCTTTTTGAAAGAAATGGCATTTTTCTGCGTTGATTTTTAGGTTCGCTTCTTGGAGCCGCCTAAACACCTCCTGTAGCTTCTCCAGGTGCTCCCGCTTATTCCTTCCAATTACCACGATGTCATCCAGATATGCGAATGCAAACGGCTCCATTTCTGGCCCTATGATGGTATCCAAGGCTCTTTGGAACGTTGCCGGTGCCGTGGTGAGACCAAATGGCATCACCTTCCATTGGAACAGCCCTCGTCCTGGTACCGTAAATGCAGTGTACTACTTACTATTCTCGTCCATTGGTATTTGCCAATACCCTGCCTTCAGGTCGATTGTGCTAATGAACTTGGCCTCCCGGAGTTGGTTTAATATGAAATCCATCCTTGGTACCGGGTATGCGTCTTTCTCCGTTTTCTCGTTTAGTAACCTGTAGTCCACACACATTCTCCATTCGTTGTTTTTCTTCCGTACCAAGACTACCGGCGCGCTGTATGAGCATCGTGAGGGTTCTATCAGCCCCTGGTCCAATAGTTCATCCACCTGTTCGTTTATAATGGCTTGCTGTTTTGGGTTGCGCGGGTAATAGCGTTGTTTCACTGGTCTTTCGTCCTTCATGTATATTGTGTGTGTTGCAATCGTACTGCATCCCTTCATCCTTTCAAACACCATCACTTGTTCCTCCAGGAATGTCCGGATCTCCTCCTCGGATGGCTCCGTTTTTATTCCTGCTTCCTCCCGCTGTTTCCGTTTTTGTTCCTCCTGAGGCTCTCTGATGGTTATTTCCTGGTGGTCGCATCGTATTATCGTTCCTACTTTTGCCAAGAAGTCCATCCCCAGCAGCATTCCTCCTGTCACTTGGTCCAGGATCAAGAAACTTAGCTTGAATCGCTTGCTCCCGAACTGGACGAGCGTGGCGAAACTCCCCATTACCTTTTGCCTTGCTCCGTTTGCCAGGGTTATTTCCTCCCTCGCCTCGTTCCATCTACCCTGCTTCCTTAGGTTTCGATAACTTCCCTGGTCGATCACGCTTCTTGATGCCCCGGTGTCCACTATTCCCTTCGCCCTTTTCGTTCCGATCCTTACCTCTGCCGTTGCCTGGAATCCATCGTAGCTTATCCCTCCTCTTCCTGCCGGTCCTAGTGCTCGGTCCTGTACTGCCAGAGTCGCCTGCTCCAGCCTCCTGTTGACGTCCGGCCGGGCTCTACAACATTCAGTTGCCTTAGTCCATTCACGGCCTTAGTCCGTGGCCCCTTGTCTCTGCCGGGTGATCCTGACTTTCCGTCGCCTCAATTCCCTCCACCTCCTCTGCTAGTGTTAGGAACTCTGTCAGTGATGCAAAACCTTGATCTTCGTGCATAAAGCTTTTTTTTTGCACCGACAGTTCTTGCATATCCTATCAAGTTTTTCTTTTTCTGAGTAACCGGTGAATCTCACCAGCTTCCTCAGTCCCATTGCATATGCCCGAGTGGGTTCCCCTTCTTTCTGCCGGAGTTGTCCGATTTTTAAATCCAGTTGCTCCTGGTACCTTGGTGGTAGGAAGTACTCAGGAGTTCCCCCTCAATTCTTCCCATGTTCTTACCCGACTTGGCGTCGTATTCCACCAGTCTTCTGCGGCGCCTTCCAAGATAAAAGGCATCGTTTGTACCAATTCATCCTTGTCTATGCCATATCCTGTGGCCCATTCTTCCATCTTGCCTAGGAACTCCAGTGGGTTGGATGTGCCCTGGTACCGTATTCCCCAACTTCTTACTCTGTCCAGAGATTCGACTTTCCTCCCTGTCTCCCATGCTCTGTGTCTCCTCCTTCGTGGCTGTCCTTTGCTGTCCGGCTCGACCTGGGCCCCCTCCACCCGGTATTTCCATCTTCTTGTACTTGCTTGATACCTCCATTAATCTTGTCCTGATCTCCTCTGTGTGCTCCGTGCTCTTCGTGTATGTTGACAGTCTTTGTCTTAGCTCCCTTGATCCTCCGCTTGGGTCTACGCCGAATTCACTCGCGTATTCTACCAGCTCTGCTTTTGTAGCCTGGTATACCCAGCTCGACATTACTCTCTTAGTGTCCTTTTTCCTGCAACCACTTCAACCTGTTCGGGCGCCATGTAACGGTCCTGCTTCGGGGTGCATGGGACGGTTCACCGGATACCAGCAGTTCGTTCCAACATTTAGTTTGATGTCAGGCGTGGTTGCTAGAAAAGAAGGTTCCACCCAGAGTAAGGACGCAGCTGGTTCGGTTAAGTTAGATTATATATCAGTTGTTTATTTCATTTCTAGGGTTACAGAGTTATTTTACAAGGTTTCGTCGGGTCGTCGCCGGGCGGTCTGCGGGGCCAGGAGGGAGAGCTTCCGCGGGAGGGTAGTCGGGTGTCCGATGCTCCGTTGGGTGCCGACGGGGGGGCGGTTTGGGAACAGGGCCTGACCGTCTGGGCGATCCGCTAGCTAAAGAAAGAAGAGACAAAAATGGAAACGAGATAATGGGTGACGGCCCGAGGGCCGGTTACGCGAGCGAGTGTGAATTTGATGAGGAAAAGATTATGGAATCGGTATGATAAAAGAATGACTAGAAACCCAGTGGGTCTCGGGTGAGAGATGACACGAGGCCCTTTGGTCCGACGTGTGAGCGATGCAAAGCCCCGGTAGGGCTGTTGCTAGAGATGATGCGAGGCCCTTGGGGTCCGTCGCGTAAGAACTGCAAAGTCCCTGTGGGACTCTTGCGAGAGATGACGCGAGGCCCTTGAGGTCCGACGCGTAAGAGATGCAAAGTCCCTGTGGGACTCTTACGAGAGATGACGCGAGGCCTTTGAGGTCCGACGCGTAAGAGGTGCAAAATCCCTGTGGGACTCATGCGAGAGATGACGCGAGGCCCTGAAGGTCCGACGCGTAAGAGACGCAAAATCCCTGTGGGACTCCTGCGAGAGATGACGCGAGGCCCTGAAGGTCCGACGCGTAAGAGCAGCAAAATCCCTGTGGGACTCCTGCGAGAGATGCGCGAGGCCCTGAAGGTCCGACGCGTAAGAGACGCAAAATCCCTGTGGGACTCCTGCGAGAGAGATGACGCGAGGCCCTGAAGGTCCGACGCGTAAGAGCAGCAAAATCCCTGTGGGACTCCTGCGAGAGATGCGCGAGGCCCTGAAGGTCCGACGCGTAAGAGACGCAAAATCCTGGCTGATCTTACCTGGGTGAGATCCACCGCACAAGTGACTCTTCCGAGAAACTGGTCCTCCTTATATACCCGGTGGTTGCCGCCAGTGTGCCCGTTCCCGAAAATCCCTTTCTGTAGTGTGACCGTTCGGCCCGGTGGTGTGACCGATCGCGGTTCACTAAGGCGCGCCCGCGCATTCAAATTCAAATCTTATTTATTTAATAACTCAACAGCGACTATTTCAGTGTCTTTTCTCTCCTTACAACTATGAACAACTTATCCTAAATACTTCATTATTTGACTCTCCTTACAACTATGACAAATTATCCTAAATACTTCATTATTTGACTCCATGGCTATTCCTAATCCTTATATCTTATCCTCTTTTTATGCGCCCCGGGCGTCATAAACCTACGGCACTGCAGCCGCCCCATTTTTGGCAACACGTAGCCTCAACCACCTCGCTGATGTTCATCAAGCTGACTGTCCAATCGGCGCCGCTATCATAAAGTCGTCTTTCTATGTTGATGACCTACTCACGGGTGCAGACGACTTAGAGACGCTTCGCATTATCAAGGATCAAGTCACAGAAATTCTTCGTCGAGGGCATTTCCCACTCACCAAATGGCATTCCAACTACGTTGGATTCATGGAAGATCATGCATCCAAGAAGCTCAGTTCCTGTGGCGAGGGACTAGCCAGCGCTCTTGGAGTGAACTGGAACCAGCACAAGGATACACTGTTTTTCAAGTTCATACCAAGGAACCACGCAACGCGTATCACCAAAAGAAGTATTTTGTCCACCGCATCCGCCTTGTTCGACCCGCTTGGTTTGCTCTCACCGCTTGTTGTTGTCGCAAAAATACTTCTGCAAGAACTTTGGCTCGCTGGCCTGCAATGGGACGAGAGCGTTCCAGAAAACATACACACGGCCTGGAGCAAATGCCTAGAATCATTCCAAACAGTCTCAATTTTATCGATTCCCCGCTATTGCCTCCAACACAAGATGCGATCACTTCAACTTCATGGATTTTGTGACGCATCAATCAGGGCTTACGGCTGCTGCGTGTATCTACGCTCGGAAACGTCGACGGGAGATGTCGCAGTGCAGCTATTGACTGGCAAATCGAGAGTGGCTCCTGTGAAGAAAAAATCCCTTCCAAAACTGGAATTGTGTGGAGCGCATTTGCTGGGCCAACTGTATGCGAAATTGAAGCCTCTATTAGCGGACAGAAAATTCTCGGTCTATTTCTGGACGGACTCGCAGATTGTGCTTCACTGGCTAAAACAGCACTCAGTTACACTGTCAGCATTCGTTGGAAACCGAATCTCCGAAATTCAAGAATGGACCGCAGATGGCCAGTGGGAATTTGTACTAGGTGAGAGCAATCCGGCGGACATAGTTTCGCGCGGAGCTGCTACAACTGAGCTGGCAGCATCGCTGTGGTTCACAGGTCCACAGTTCTTGACCCAACCATCGTCCCAGTGGCCAACCACTCCGCAAATCATCGATATCGATCCAACTATTGTCAAAGCAGAGCAACGAAGGAGCACATTCACCACGGCTGTGATCAGCAATCATGTTCTCCAACAGCTGACTCACATCAGCTCATACACTCGTTGCATTCGAGCCATCGCATACGTCTTTCGCTTCGCCAACTTATCAAGAGGAGTCAAAATTGTCAATCCATCGCTTACATCGGAAGAACTTCGCCGCGCATTGTTCAGCATCGTCTACAATATTCAGCAACAGTCGTTCCTTGAAGATTTTCACTCGCTGCAGAAAGCTAAGCCGCTTACAAGTCACCTAAAGTATTTAACGCCTTTTCTCGACAGCTCATCAGGACATGCTCTTATAAGGGTTGGAGGACGATTACAGAACGCCGACATCCCTGAATCTGAAAGGCATCCGCTGCTATTGCCTAGCAAATCGCACTTTGCGTGGATTTATGTACGACACTTGCATCTGAGGAATTGTCACGCAGGCCCGAAAGCTCTAGTCGCGCTAATCCGTCTAGAATACTGGATCATCAACGCCAGGGACCTGGCTCGTCGAGTGGTGCGTTCCTGTATCGCCTGCGTTCGGCTCAGACCCAAACTCGAGAACCAACTCATGGGATCGCTACCACTAGAACGAGTGCTACCGCAACAGCCGTTCCAAAGGTGTGGCGTCGACTTCTGCGGACCGTTTAACACATATCTTCGCATTAGAGGAAAGGGGTCCAACAAAGTCCTACCTCGCCGTCTTCATTTGTTTGGCATCCAAGGCCGTCCATATAGAAGTCGTCTCGGATTTGTCAACCAAGGCATTTCTTGCAGCACTTAAACGGATGATCGCCAGACGGTCAATTCCAACCGACATCTTCTGCGACAACGGAACCAATTTCGTCGGAGCTGCCAACCATCTTCAAGAACTACGAGCGTTCCTTCAAGACAAAGCCACGCAAGAAGTCATTTCGTCTTATTTGTCAACTGATTTCATAACTTTCCATTTCATCCCTCCTAGAGCTGCTCACTTTGGAGGCCTTTGGGAGGCGGCGGTAAAAAGCGCCAAGAGTCTACTCTACAGAACACTGATGAATTCAAGATTCACCTTCGAGGAGCTCTGCACCATAACCACTGAAGTCGAAGCGATTCTCAACTCGCGCCCATTGTCTCCGCTGTCTCCAGATCCCAACGACTTTGGGGCACTTACTCCGGGCCACTTCCTGGTGGGGAAATCTCTTCGTGCCCTTCCAGAACGGACTGTGTCATCAACACATGCGTCCAGCCTGGAACGATTCGACGCCGTGACCGCGAGCAAACAACAGTTTTGGCGAAGGTGGTCGCTTGAGTACCTACAGGAACTACGCTCGCGCACCATAGATAGCACATATGGTATCTTAAACAAACCCAGACCGCTCGCAGGAGGTCATATTTCGGGTTGCTTGTATTTACGTAGGCCCAAGTGGCGGTTGTGCTTATAGATAGATAAGTGCAGTACATTGCTGCAAAGATTTAGTACGTAACATATGCATCTTATCTATGTATAAACGTGTTCGTGTGTTTTTTCTGAACATTTTGTTTTAATTTCTTTATCTGTTTTTAGGCACTTTATCTCGTGACTGAATTCATATTTCTGTTGTTTTTTAATAACATTCTTTTCAGCTATTTTCAACTCCTTTACTGTGAGATAAGATGGTTACAATTCATTCTTGGTTTTTATTTGAATGAATCTGTTTATGTATGCTATTACTCGTATAAGTTTTTCTATACTGGTCCTGCTTCGGGGTGCATGGGACGGTTCACCGGATACCAGCAGTTCGTTCCAACATTTAGTTTGATGTCAGGCGTGGTTGCTAGAAAAGAAGGTTCCACCCAGAGTAAGGACGCAGCTGGTTCGGTTAAGTTAGATTATATATCAGTTGTTTATTTCATTTCTAGGGTTACAGAGTTATTTTACAAGGTTTCGTCGGGTCGTCGCCGGGCGGTCTGCGGGGCCAGGAGGGAGAGCTTCCGCGGGAGGGTAGTCGGGTGTCCGATGCTCCGTTGGGTGCCGACGGGGGGGGGCGGTTTGGGAACAGGGCCTGACCGTCTGGGCGATCCGCTAGCTAAAGAAAGAAGAGACAAAATGGAAACGAGATAATGGGTGACGGCCCGAGGGCCGGTTACGCGAGCGAGTGTGAATGTGATGAGGAAAAGATTATGGAATCGGTATGATAAAAGAATGACTAGAAACCCAGTGGGTCTCGGGTGAGAGATGACACGAGGCCCTTTGGGTCCGACGTGTGAGCGATGCAAAGCCCCGGTAGGGCTGTTGCTAGAGATGATGCGAGGCCCTTGGGGTCCGTCGCGTAAGAACTGCAAAGTCCCTGTGGGACTCTTGCGAGAGATGACGCGAGGCCCTTGAGGTCCGACGCGTAAGAGATGCAAAGTCCCTGTGGGACTCTTACGAGAGATGACGCGAGGCCTTTGAGGTCCGACGCGTAAGAGGTGCAAAATCCCTGTGGGACTCTTGCGAGAGATGACGCGAGGCCCTGAAGGTCCGACGCGTAAGAGACGCAAAATCCCTGTGGGACTCCTGCGAGAGATGACGCGAGGCCCTGAAGGTCCGACGCGTAGGAGACGCAAAATCCCTGTGGGACTCCTGCGAGAGATGACGCGAGGCCCTGAAGGTCCGACGCGTAAGAGACGCAAAATCCCTGTGGGACTCCTGCGAGAGATGACGCGAGGCCCTGAAGGTCCGACGCGTAAGAGACGCAAAATCCCTGTGGGACTCCTGCGAGAGATGCGCGAGGCCCTGAAGGTCCGACGCGTAAGAGACGCAAAATCCTGGCTGATCTTACCTGGGTGAGATCCACCGCACAAGTGACTCTTCCCAGAAACTGGTCCTCCTTATATACCCGGTGGTTGCCGCCAGTGTGCCCGTTCCCGAAAATCCCTTTCTGTAGTGTGACCGTTCGGCCCGGTGGTGTGACCGATCGTGGTTCACTAAGGCGCGCCCGCGCATTCAAATTCAAATCTTATTTATTTAATAACTCAACAGCGACTATTTCAGTGTCTTTTCTCTCCTTACAACTATGAACAACATATCCTAAATACTTCATTATTTGACTCTCCTTACAACTATGACAAATTATCCTAAATACTTCATTATTTGACTCCATGGCTATTCCTAATCCTTATATCTTATCCTCTTTTTATGCGCCCCGGGCGTCATAAACCTACGGCACTGCAGCCGCCCCATTTTTGGCAACACGTAGCCTCAACCACCTCGCTGATGTTCATCAAGCTGACTGTCCAATCGGCGCCGCTATCATAAAGTCGTCTTTCTATGTTGATGACCTACTCACGGGTGCAGACGACTTAGAGACGCTTCGCATTATCAAGGATCAAGTCACAGAAATTCTTCGTCGAGGGCATTTCCCACTCACCAAATGGCATTCCAACTACGTTGGATTCATGTGGCGAGGGACTAGCCAGCGCTCTTGGAGTGAACTGGAACCAGCACAAGGATACACTGTTTTTCAAGTTCATACCAAGGAACCACGCAACGCGTATCACCAAAAGAAGTATTTTGTCCACCGCATCCGCCTTGTTCGACCCGCTTGGTTTGCTCTCACCGCTTGTTGTTGTCGCAAAAATACTTCTGCAAGAACTTTGGCTCGCTGGCCTGCAATGGGACGAGAGCGTTCCAGAAAACATACACACGGCCTGGAGCAAATGCCTAGAATCATTCCAAACAGTCTCAATTTTATCGATTCCCCGCTATTGCCTCCAACACAAGATGCGATCACTTCAACTTCATGGATTTTGTGACGCATCAATCAGGGCTTACGGCTGCTGCGTGTATCTACGCTCGGAAACGTCGACGGGAGATGTCGCAGTGCAGCTATTGACTGGCAAATCGAGAGTGGCTCCTGTGAAGAAAAAATCCCTTCCAAAACTGGAATTGTGTGGAGCGCATTTGCTGGGCCAACTGTATGCGAAATTGAAGCCTCTATTAGCGGACAGAAAATTCTCGGTCTATTTCTGGACGGACTCGCAGATTGTGCTTCACTGGCTAAAACAGCACTCAGTTACACTGTCAGCATTCGTTGGAAACCGAATCTCCGAAATTCAAGAATGGACCGCAGATGGCCAGTGGGAATTTGTACTAGGTGAGAGCAATCCGGCGGACATAGTTTCGCGCGGAGCTGCTACAACTGAGCTGGCAGCATCGCTGTGGTTCAGAGGTCCACAGTTCTTGACCCAACCATCGTCCCAGTGGCCAACCACTCCGCAAATCATCGATATCGATCCAACTATTGTCAAAGCAGAGCAACGAAGGAGCACATTCACCACGGCTGTGATCAGCAATCATGTTCTCCAACAGCTGACTCACATCAGCTCATACACTCGTTGCATTCGAACCATCGCATACGTCTTTCGCTTCGCCAACTTATCAAGAGGAGTCAAAATTGTCAATCCATCGCTTACATCGGAAGAACTTCGCCGCGCATTGTTCAGCATCGTCTACAATATTCAGCAACAGTCGTTCCTTGAAGATTTTCACTCGCTGCAGAAAGCTAAGCCGCTTACAAGTCACCTAAAGTATTTAACGCCTTTTCTCGACAGCTCATCAGGACATGCTCTTATAAGGGTTGGAGGACGATTACAGAACGCCGACATCCCTGAATCTGAAAGGCATCCGCTGCTATTGCCTAGCAAATCGCACTTTGCGTGGATTTATGTACGACACTTGCATCTGAGGAATTGTCACGCAGGCCCGAAAGCTCTAGTCGCGCTAATCCGTCTAGAATACTGGATCATCAACGCCAGGGACCTGGCTCGTCGAGTGGTGCGTTCCTGTATCGCCTGCGTTCGGCTCAGACCCAAACTGGAGAACCAACTCATGGGATCGCTACCACTAGAACGAGTGCTACCGCAACAGCCGTTCCAAAGGTGTGGCGTCGACTTCTGCGGACCGTTTAACACATATCTTCGCATTAGAGGAAAGGGTCCAACAAAGTCCTACCTCGCCGTCTTCATTTGTTTGGCATCCAAGGCCGTCCATATAGAAGTCGTCTCGGATTTGTCAACCAAGGCATTTCTTGCAGCACTTAAACGGATGATCGCCAGACGGTCAATTCCAACCGACATCTTCTGCGACAACGGAACCAATTTCGTCGGAGCTGCCAACCATCTTCAAGAACTACGAGCGTTCCTTCAAGACAAAGCCACGCAAGAAGTCATTTCGTCTTATTTGTCAACTGATTTCATAACTTTCCATTTCATCCCTCCTAGAGCTGCTCACTTTGGAGGGCTTTGGGAGGCGGCGGTAAAAAGCGCCAAGAGTCTACTCTACAGAACACTGATGAATTCAAGATTCACCTTCGAGGAGCTCTGCACCATAACCACTGAAGTCGAAGCGATTCTCAACTCGCGCCCATTGTCTCCGCTGTCTCCAGATCCCAACGACTTTGGGGCACTTACTCCGGGCCACTTCCTGGTGGGGAAATCTCTTCGTGCCCTTCCAGAACGGACTGTGTCATCACAACACATGCGTCCAGCCTGGAACGATTCGACGCCGTGACCGCGAGCAAACAACAGTTTTGGCGAAGGTGGTCGCTTGAGTACCTACAGGAACTACGCTCGCGCACCATAGATAGCACATATGGTATCTTAAACAAACCCAGACCGCTCGCAGGAGGTCATATTTCGGGTTGCTTGTATTTACGTAGGCCCAAGTGGCGGTTGTGCTTATAGATAGATAAGTGCAGTACATTGCTGCAAAGATTTAGTACGTAACATATGCATCTTATCTATGTATAAACGTGTTCGTGTGTTTTTTCTGAACATTTTGTTTTAATTTCTTTATCTGTTTTTAGGCACTTTATCTCGTGACTGAATTCATATTTCTGTTGTTTTTCAATAACATTCTTTTCAGCTATTTTCAACTCCTTTACTGTGAGATAAGATGGTTACAATTCATTCTTGGTTTTTATTTGAATGAATCTGTTTATGTATGCTATTACTCGTATAAGTTTTTCTATACTGGAATACCTTTCTATTAATTTGTAAATAGGATCGTTTGTTTCGTCAGTTAATATTAAATTTATTAGTACAGATTCCTCAATTGGTTGCTGCCGCGGCCAAAGTTCCTTTGGGTCAGATAGCCATTTCGGACCTTTCCACCAAAGATAACAGTCAGTCAACTGATTAGAATTAATTCCCCTAGATGCTAAATCTGCTGGATTGTCTTCTGACTTTACATGATTCTATTCAGCATTTGCCAATTTTCGAATGTCATCCGTTCGTCGTCTGATAAATTTAATTTTACTTTGCCCATTGTTAATCCATGCTGGAGTAATAGTCGAATCACTCCATGCATAGATCTCTAAGGTATTGTCAAGAGATCCTTTTATTCTTTGGATTAATTTACTGAGCAAATTAGCTGCGCACTGTAGGTACAGAACGCTGGTTCTGGCACAAATTTATGGGCTATTAAGCTGTCACATTAGTGATAAAAACATGGTTTCCCCCACCCCGAAACCCATTATCCGTCGTCTCCTGTAATAAGGATTGCCCCTCACCCTTTTAGTCAGTATGGATTCTGGCACAGAAATCATAAACCCATAAATTATAGTTTTTAAAATCAGTGCACGTGTTCAAAGAAGTAATCAAATGTGACGATTGTGTCATGATTAGTTTTCTGAGGGGGGGGCCCTATCCGTAATTTGGGAATATTGAAATGTATTCCTGACCCTAATTAGGAGGATTGGGAACGTCTTAAGGGGTTGAATATTCTCAAAACACACTGTCAATTTCTATATATGTAAGCCTCTGTGCGTGTGTATGGTAGAGTGGGAACCCCAGATGTGTGTGGAAACCTGACATGTGAAACTGATAAGGAAGATCCATGCTCGCACCGTGTGTAGTCATGTAGTCATAGTTTCACAGCGCTAAGTAATTTCACTCCTAATAAAGGGTCACTTCACACGCATGCATCTGATTTGTAAACATCTTGTAAGAGCATGTTACGGTACCCGTTGCGCACGAGTTATGATATCCGCTCCAGAGTCCTAGTAAATTTTAGTGCCCGCCAGAGTCCAATAGTCATAAGTGATTTTTGGTATTTCTAGATATTATTATTTTAGAATGATTAAAAGTCGATTTTAGTCTTCGAGTTGGTTTTCTAAACTGAGTTCACATATTGTTCAGCGGTGGCCAACACCCATGTGGGTCGTTGACTGACTTAGGTTTAGTTTATGTATTGCAACATAGTTGCATCCAAGTGTGTGGTCACTAGTCAATGCGTCGTTTCTAGGGTAACTTTGGGTGGTTTAGCCGGAGGATCGTTGCCTACCGACGGGTCGGTAACTCTCGCGCTGAATGCGTTTGAGTTCCGGGGGTAGTGTACATCATAATAGATGGGTGTATATGTGTACGTGTGCAAGTGAGCCTATATATAAGAATTTCCCTTCCCTTATTCATAAAAATTAAGAAAACAAGGATTTTTTCGTTTCGCATAATACTTTTATTTATTAATTATTGATACAATGAAATTATTTTTCTAGCTCCCTTCCTTCGATTTACGTAAAAGAGGCATGCACATGTTTCCAGCCTCGAATCGGTGTTACTGTTCAGACGAACACTAATAAAAATAAAATATAATACTTTATGAGCTCTATGCATGTCATTTGACAGTTGTAAATCGATCCAGAGCCATAAACTATGATCTGTAATTGTAGACCCTACAGGGGAGCGGTGCTAGCACTTGTAATCCGTAAGTGCAGGCCACTTGAGCCAAACCGAAGATAATCACTTGAGATGCTTCTCACACTGCGCCAAAGGTTCCTGTGTGGGGGTCAAAAGATAACTCTCCCGCGCAGGCAGACGTGGCCTCTGCGTAGGCCACAGATAAGACCAGAATAAGAATTTCATGTTAGTTTCCTAAGCAGGGACTTAGAAAATAAAATTCAGTTTTAATACAGAACTCAACGGAAAAGGTTGTTTTATTAATTCATCCCTTTCATTTTGGTCCTTCGACAACTCTGCAGTTTTCCCCCACCAGTGGTAAGAGACTCAGAGCTTAGGCCAGCACCTAAAAAATAAAATCTGTAACACTTGCAGTTTTTGTTTAAGGTGTTAATGAATAGTTGATTCTTGTTATCCCCCACCAGTGGTAAGAAACAGAGTAAAAAATTTATAAAAATCAAAAAGATATAAAAGAATCTTTTCTGATATAATAAAAAATTAATTCAACTATAATATTGCAACAAAAAAGTCAAAGTTTGTTGTGAAAGTGGTCGAGAAATCGACAAATTACAAAATAAAAATAATTTTGCCATCGAGCAATTATTATTTTTGGCGTTTTCGAGGCCTTCAAACATCGAAAAAGTGATTTAATAAAATCAGGCGTATTCGAGGCCGACATCGAAAAAGTGACTCCCAAATTCATTGAAAAAATAACGGGAATAATAATAAAAAAGTGACTCCCAAATTTATTGGAAAAATATCAAAGTGACCCCAAAATGACCCCAAAAATAAGTGACTCCCAATATAAAAACTCAAAAAAAAAAAAAAGATCGTAAATCATCTGCATACAAGGACGCCAGGACTTCAAGGACTTCAGCACGTCTACGACTACAACTACAACTACAATATCGAGGACAGCATCTACCAAAGTCAACTTTAATCGACAACGGAAAAAACATCGAACATCATAGATTCAGCAGCGACGACAGCAGCGGCAACCATAAAAAATAAATAGGATCAGATAAGTCATATTATTCATAATTAAATAATTGAAAATTAAAAATATTATATATATTGTAAAATTATTATATAAGTTGTCGGTAGTTTAAGTCGGTTAATATAATTTTTTGTAGTATAAAAAGTACATAGCAAAAATGTTGTCCGATCAAACTATCGCACTTATAAAAAGGCAGGTGGAGATTACCAACGCCCTTACGGCGCTGGAAGTTCTCCCAAGCTTATCATTTGAATATTTGAAAAAATTTGATGAGCTGAAAGCCGAGTGCATCCAAAAGCTCTGGTACATATTGGAGTAGTCGACCATGACTACTTTGTAAAGAGTCATTATGAAGAAATGCTCTCGATTTTTAATAGAATTAAAGTAAGAATAGATAAAGTGTTAGCTGATTCTGATAAGTCCGAGGGAAAATTAATGGCAAACGAGCAGAAAATAGAATCAAATGTAAGCTGCGAAAGCCAGTTAGATATAGCGATTGAGCAGTTAGAAAGGTATTTAAAAGACACATTTGAGGACATTTAAAACGAAATTAGGATTGGGAAGATACATTTTTATTGGGATAAGCTAGTTCTTTTAAAGCAGGGAAACACTACGGTCGTCACGATTAAAAGGTATGATGATATATTTGAAGAATTCGCATTTGATATTTCCATGGTGACCAAAGATATGAGAAAAAAACTCGAGGAAATTGTGCCTAGTAAGGTAGAAGTTGGAAATCATAAAATTGATGATTTGCCAACGCTACCTAAAATTCAGGTACCCACATTTTATGGAGATTCCAAAGATTGGGACCTATTTTATGAGTTATTTAATGAACTCATACATTTAAGGGAGGATCTCAGTCCTTCCTTAAAATTTAATTACCTTAAAATCTCACTAAAGGGAGAAGCCAGGAATGTGGTTTCTCACTTATTGTTGGGATCAGGTGAAAACTATGAGGCCGCTTGGGAATTGTTAACCAAGCGGTATGAAAATAAAAGGAAAATTTTTTCCGATCAGATAAATCGCCTTCTTGATCTCCAAAATCTAAATGTGGAATCAGTGCGGCAATTAAGAATGTTTATTGACACAATTAATGAGTCAATTCACATGATAAAATTAAAGGCACAAATTTCTGACGAGGTTGATATAGTTTTTGCACACATAATAATAAGAAAATTTAACAAAGAAGCTCTACAACTATATGAGAGCCATGTTAAAAAAACTAAAGAAATTCAAGCATTGTCCGATGTCATTGAATTTTTAAAGCAACGACTCAGTTCGATAAGCTCAGTTCAGGATGAAAAACCTGTTAAAAAATTGTTCAGTAGCAATATGAAAGAGTTGTCTACTAACAGTTGTCCGATGTGCAAAAGTACGAGACATTTGATATTACAGTGTCAAAAATTTAAGGCTTTGAATCCATCTGAACGGATGGAAAAAGTAAAAAAGGCACATTTGTGTTTTAAATGCCTTAAACATTCATATAGTAAGAAATGTCAAAGTGACATTTCATGTTCGATTTGTAAGAAAAATCACCATAGTATGCTACACATTTACGTCAAGTCTAAAACAGACCAAAAAGTTGAAAAAACGAATGAAAATAAAGTAAACTCGTGTATGACATCGGAACAAGCGTTGCTAGCTACAGCACGCATTCAAATTCAAACCTCTGAGGTAGGTTTCGAAAATTTTAGAGCTTTGATCGACAGAATCTGCGCAGATTCTGAAATTGCCCAAAATTCGGTCTCAAACAGAGATCAGTGGAGTATCGTCCACGGGAAAGTGCATCTCGAAGCACAAGGTAAATCTTTCAATCAAACGAAATAATTCCCAAAAAACGATAAGAGTTGAAGCACTTATACTTCCAAAACTTATGAGGGCTCTCCCAGTCAACACAGTTAATGTTGACAAAACAAAGTGGGAGAAGTACAATTTGGCTGACCCAGACTTTAATAAGCCGGGTCGTGTAGATCTGATAACTGGGGCAGATCTATACACTCACATTCTGCAGAATGGAGTAGTCAAAATGAATGGCCTCCCCGGTCAAAAAACCGATTTCGGGTGGATTGTCTCTGGGTGCAAAAAATCCAAAGGTAAGAAGACAATTGTAGCAACCACCATCGAATTAAAATATATGGATCGGTATTGGGAAGTTGAGGAAGAGGACAAAAATGATATCGAATCTGAAATATGTGAGAATTATTTCATAAAAACTACAAAAAAAGGTTCAGATGGTCGATACATTGTGTCAATTCCATTTAAAGATGATGTCACCTTAGGAGATTCGAAGAAACAAGCAATGGCTCGTTTCATGAATCTTGAGAAAAAATTAAAAAGAAATGAAAAACTAAGGTTAGACTATGCTAAATTCATGCATGAATATATGGATTTAGGTCACATGGTCGAAGTGCAGGGAGAAGGAAAATACTTTTTACCTCACCAGGCAGTAATTAGAGATTCAAGCCTGACGACCAAATTAAGAGTTGTTTTTGACGCTTCAGCAAAAACAACTAATAATAAAAGTTTGAACGACATAATGTGGGTTGGTCCACGAGTTCAAAAAGATATTTTTGACATTATCATTAAATGGCGAAAATGGGAATATGTAGTATCTGCGGACGTTGAAAAAATGTATCGTCAGATAAATATTAATGATAATGATCAACTGTATCAATATATTTTATGCAGAGATTCTCCAGATGAAAAAATTAAAAATTATAAATTGACAACAGTCACATATGGTACAGTATCTGCACCATATTTAGCTACTAGAGTTCTAGTAGATATTGCTGATAAATGCAAAAACAAAGATGTAAGTGAGATAATTAGGAATGATTTTTATATGGATGACCTAATGACTGGCGCTGACTCTATAGAAAAGGCCAATAATTTAATTAAATTGATTTCCAAGAATCGTGGGCTAAAAACATATAAGGGATACATTGCCGTATTTGTGTGTATGGCTACCAAGGCCATTCATCTAGAAATGGTAAGTGATTTAACCTCGGATGCATTTCTAGCAGCCCTAAGAAGATTTATAGCTAGAACAGGAACAGTTGCCAATATCTATTCAGATAATGGAACAAATTTCGTAGGAGCTTCAAGAAAGTTGGATCAAGAGTTCGTTAAAGCAATCAAAGAAAACACATTGATTGCCGCGCAGCTTGAAAAAGATAGAATTGATTGGCATTTTATTCCCCCGGCCGGGCCTCACTTCGGAGGTATTTGGGAATCTGGAGTTAAATCCATGAAGCACCATTTGAAACGGGTAATAGGGGAAAATAGTCTGACATACGAAGAGATGTCAACACTTTTATGTCAAATAGAAGCATGCCTGAATTCAAGACCGTTGTATACTTCTGAGAATGAAATGGATCAACATGAAGTATTAACTCCAGGTCATTTCTTGATTGGTAGACCACCGTTAGAGATTGTTGAACCAATTGAAAACGAGAAAATTGGTAATTTAGATAGGTGGAAATTAATCCAAAAAATTAGAAGAGACTTCTGGGTTAAATGGAAAGAGGAGTATTTGCATACTTTACAACAGAGAAACAAATGGAAGAGGGAAAGTCCAAATATAGAGAACGGACAAATTGTTTTGTTGAAGGATGAGAACAGTCATCCAGCCAGGTGGCCAATGGGAAAAGTATAAAAAATCCATAAAGGTAAAGACGAAAAGGTTAGAGTGGTAGAAGTGAAATTACAAGATGGATCTATCACTAGACCGATAAGCAAGGTTTGTCCCTTAGACGGAATAAAGTCTGTCGATAAAATGGAATCTGATCCCGAAGAAACAAAACCGAAAAGACAAACAAGAGGTAAATCAAAGGTCTCAAAACTTGGTTTTGTAATGGCCATGTTATTATTTATATTCTGCCAATTTGCTAATGCATCAGCTAGGGTTGATCAGCCAAGGTATGCAATAGAGAAGATAAATAAGACTTCGGCAATATATTTAGACCCAATGGGGGATGTTGAAATTGTAGCCTCCTCTTGGAATTTAATAATATTTTATAATATGGACGCTTACTTCGAAATGCTTAAAAAAGGTAAAGAATTAATACCAAAAATGAGGGTAATTTGCGAACGACTTCATAGTTTTGAGGATCAATGCCTTTTAGTTCTGAGTAACACGGAAAGGCAGATCTCAGACATAGAAGAAAATAATAAACTTTTTATGGCTCAGGGAAAATCAAGAAGTAAACGTGCTCCATTTGGTTTTATGGGATCGCTTTATCACATTCTATATGAAGACGACAGGATACAAATGGAGGATACTATGAAAACTAAGCAATCAGCATAGCCTTAACGAGTTAAACGACGGATGAAGTTAACTCAAATTTTAAAGGAATGAACGAAAGAATTAAGAACATGACGGCGGTATTGCAAGAATCATATTATGTGTACAAAGAGTCTATCAACTTTTTTATGATAACCAAACAGCTAAGTAACATTATAGATGAATGCGAGAAAATTCAATATAGTATCATAAGCCTCTTAATAGACATAAATCATGGCCGACTTAATACAAACATATTAAGACCTAGTCAGCTAAAAAGTGAAATTTCCAGAATAAAAGACAGTTTGTGGATTAAAAATTAATAATTAATGCCAAAATACCATTGTTTGGTAGACATGCTTCAGTACTTTATAAAATTATCCCAGTTCCGGTTAAACTGGACGACCGCATGATTACAGTGCACGTAGATTCTCAGTACTTAATTTATAATTTTGAGATCGATGCATATCATCTTATGGCATTAATAAATGTCAAAGGTGGCAGTCGAATAAAAGAGTTTGCGAGGGAAGTTGGCCTTGGAGTAGTGCTATCGACAATAGTTGTGAGATTAAACCTCTCAACCCAAATAAGGCATCGAACTGCAGGTATAAATCGATTGTTGAAAGTAAGTCATATTGGGTTGAGTTGGAAAAGAAAAGTAGTTGGCTTTTTAAAGTTCAAAACAATTCTAAGGCTAGAATTCAGTGTACCAATTCAAAAATAGAGATAATAGATTTACCTGAACAAGGAATAATGACTTTGAGGTCAGATTGTACTGCTCGAACTGATGATAAAATATTAGTTGCTCAACACAGTATTCAGTTAGAAGATCAGGGAACATTAGCGTTGTCTTACATTGGGGAAGTTAACGAGATACACAAGATTATTGGGAACCCGCTCGACATGCCATTAATCAATCATACGGACGAAATCAATCGTTTGTCAAAGGAAATTCAATACTTAAAAACTCACAAGCTAGAATTAAGGGAATTAGACTTTCACCATTTAACTGGACATGCATCCCTAATTTTAGCAATTGTAATAATAATTATATTAATTGCATATAAGGAAAATAAAAATACGAAGGCAGTTACAAGCCATAGCATTAGCCAGCGGTATGCTTGATATATAAATTTGTAGATACAATAAATCAATGATATAAAAATGTTTTATGTTAAAAAAAAAAATAAATTCACTATAATGTTAAAAACAATAATTACAAGCCGTGAAGGGGTGTCAAAATTATTATGCAAAATAAAATATATCGAATTAATACAGTCCACTCATTTTGTATTGCAATATTTTTGAGACTAAATAAAATAAATTGTAATTAACACAGACACCTAACCTTGCCGGCCCTTGCCAGAATGTTCAGACGAACACTAATAAAAATAAAATATAATACTTTATGAGTCCTATGCATGTCATGTGACAGTTGTAAATCGATCCAGAGCCATAAACTATGATCTGTAATTGTAGATCCTACAGGGGAGCGGTGCTAGCACTTGTAATCTGTAAGTGCAGGCCACTTGAGCCAAACCGAAGATAATCACTTGAGATGCTTCTCACACTGCGCCAAAGGTTCCTGTGCGGGGGTCAAAAGATAACTCTCCCGCGCAGGCAGACGTAGCCTCTGCGTAGGCCACAGATAAGACCAGAATAAGAATTTCATGTTAGTTTCCTAAGCAGGGACTTAGAAAATAAAATT